>NC_081574.1:13182659-13182943 GCF_022355385.1 Mustela nigripes | reverse complement strand
TCATTTTTTCTTTTTTTTTTTTTTGGCCTTTTTAGTTCTTTCAATTTCCCGATCACTTTGATTTCTCTTGTTCAACCTCTCTGCCGTCTCGGATTCCTTCCTCAGTCTTTTTTTTTTTTTTAATTTTTTTAATTTTTAATTTTTTATAAACATATAATATATTTTTATCCCCGGGGTACAGGTCTGTGAATCGCCAGGTTTACACACTTCACAGCACTCACCAAAGCACACACCCTCCCCAATGTCCATAACCCCACCCCCCTTCTCCCAACCCCCTCCCCCCA
>NC_081574.1:13179492-13179659 GCF_022355385.1 Mustela nigripes | reverse complement strand
TGGGCTCTCGGCTCCTCCGGGCCGGAGACCAGGAGGCCGCCATTTGTATTCCCGTCCTCAGGAACTCTACGGAAAGCGCTCAGGGAACAAAAGCTCCTGAAAGCAAACCCGAGCGGATTGCTCACCCCGGCCCCGGGTAAGGGCGGTGTAATTCCGCCTGGGGCAAA
>NC_081574.1:13153100-13176492 GCF_022355385.1 Mustela nigripes | reverse complement strand
ACACGGAGCTGCGAGCTTACTGTCGGCTCTGTCTCTGTGCCGGCTTTTCCGTTCCAATACCCGCAAGCTCTGCGACACTCAGACACCCCCGATCCCTCTGTGACCCTGCGGGACCTGAGGCCACGCTGACCCTGCGTGGGCTTCGCCCCGGTTTAGCCTCTGGAGCGATGTCCCTCAGCGGAACAGACCCTTAAAAGTCCTGATTTTGTGCGCGGTTGCTCCGCCGCTTGCCGGGAGCCGGCCCCTCCCCCCGGGGTCTATCTTCCCGTCGCTTTGGATTCACTTCTCCGCCGGTCCTACCTTTCAGAAAGTGGTTGTTTTTCTGTTTCCAGAATTGCTGTTCTTCTTCTCTTCGATCTGCCGATGGATTTGCCGGTGTTTGCAATCTTTAGATAAGCTATCTAGCTGATCTCCGGCTAGCTGAAATAGTCTCAGCCTGCTACTTCTCCGCCATCTTGACTCTTCCCCTCCCATGCCGTCCTTTTTTTTTTTTTTTAAGATTTTATTTATCTCTTTGACAGATAGAGATCATAAGCAGGCAGAGAGGCAGGCAGAGAGAGAGAAGGAAGCAGGCTCCCCGCTAAGCAGAGAGCCCAATTCCACAACCCTGAGATCCTGATCTGAGCTGAAGGCAGAGGCTCTAACCCACTGAGCCACACAGCACCCCTTGAACGCCTTCCTTTTTAAAACAATCTTGAATTGCAGTGTAAGGGACATTGTATTCATTTTAGATGCACAATGTCATGAGTCAATACTTATATACCTTTCCTTAAAAAAAAAAAAAGCCTTTTACTTCTCTTGGTTCTAAAACACAATAGGAAATCCCGAGAAATGTCTTGGAAATACAGAACAGGCAGAAGATGGGAGGCAGGAGGACCTTCGGGGTGTCGTGTGTGTTAGGTAATCTCCCAGTAACAGGTGCCCTGCGGTGTCTCTGCGCCTCCCGCCAGTGTGTCCTCCTGGGCTTTTGGCTGCACTTGGTTCCTCCTAGTCCCCGACACCTGCGGTGTGGCTCCTCCTGCCCTCTCTCGCCCCTCGTCTGAGCAATCAGGCAGTGGCCTCAACCTTTTTTGTCTGTGGAGTCCCTAAAAGACATTTCAAACACTATGTAATCTCTTTTTGGGATATGCATTTTTAGATAAACACCTCCAGAATTTCATGATACCTTTAAATCATGGCACTGTAGTATAGACAGTAGGTGGGGATGGATGGCAGGTGGAAGTGTGACGGTGTTGTCAGGGGTCCTTGCTCGGGTTTGGGGGTGTCTTTCTAAAGCTCTCTTTGCCATACCCCCAGGGTGTCCTCAGGAACAGTGTAGTCCACCATTGTCCCCTTTTCTGGTATCCTCGAGGTGTTTACACTCAGGGGCAATCCAGAATAAGTAAGAGGGAAGCCTTACTTCGGCTCACAGCAAGGACAGTTGTGTGAAGGGAAGGAATGGTGCGGGGGGGGAGGGGGGGTACGGGGTGGGACCCCACGTGACATGGGCACAGCGTGGGACGAATCAAGTGTAGGAAGTTGAGAACTAGAAATGGAATCTCTTAAAGAATCCACGTCCACTGAAAAGACGCTGTGAGTTTTGGTTTCTTTGAACACTCATGAAATAAAGGAAAGGCTTCGTTCTGCGCAGGGTAACCACTTTATGGCAGTCATGACGCAAGCCTGTTGCGCTTCCTTACCCCTGGGAACCTACTAGGTGGCCGCACAGTTGCGGCTGTTGGGGGACGCTGTGCCAGAGGACCAGTTGCCAGGCTGGCAGCAGGCAGGATGTGCAGGGTGGGGACCTGGCGTCCACGCAGAGACCTGAGGCACAGGATGAGCGAGTCAGAAGACAGGAGGGGGCCTGGGGGGTCGGAGAGTGGGGGAAGACCCCGGGGCTGGAGGAAACGGTGTGGCGAAGGATTGGTGGCCAGAGCGCCAACGCTGAGGCCCTGAGCCTCCATCCACCCGGCCAGACAAAGAGCAGGAAATCATAAGGCAGGTTTCCTCGGCTGCCTGCCTTGCACGGGAACAGAAAGATCGAGGCTACACACTTCAATGAGTGGCAAGTCTTGAATTACGATCCAGACATGCCAGCTGGAAGGCCGGCGCTGTGACCCCTCCTCACCGGAGGCACTCTTTATTCTCGCCGTTTTTGATTTCAAGGCATTTAATCACAGCCAATTAATGAGGAATCTTAAGAGGCATGAGTGCAAGGTCGAATTCTCTCCATGTCAGAGAAGGGGGAGGTCAGGGCAGTCCGTCTCAGATTCACTCTAGTTTGGGGCCTCGGGGAGCCCTGGATTTCAGCCTCTTGGTGAGCGACCACAGCCACACCTTCTCCCCCCTTCTCGTCCGGCCCCACAGAGTTACCAGATGCAGGCCACCCTGCCACCACTCAAGAGCCTGTGGCCGGCCACCTGCCCCTTCACCCAGGTGACTGCAGCCTGGGGCTTTTCTTCTTGCTTTTGCTTTTCTTTCCAGAACTTGGCACAACAAAGCCAGTCCCAGGAGGAGAGCTCTTTCCAGAGAGGAGGTTAAGCTTTTTGGCTTTAGTTTTAAATAACAATTTGCTTTGCCTCCCCCCTCCCCCCACTTTACAGAGATAAGTGAAAATCCCACAGGTGGGATTAGCTCTTGCCAAAAGGACAAGAGGGCCCAGGTCTTGCAGAGAAGGCAGGGAGGGGGCTGAGCAAGGGGCCAGTTATAAGTTGGGGGGGGGTACGTGGGGGGAGCTGAGCTTCTGGCCAAGGGCACAGACAGAGTCTAAAGGAGCCGGGGCTCAGCGGGAGATGCTGGGAGGGCCCCTGGAGAGCTGCTCGAGCGGACCATCTCCAGAGCACAAGCTCTTGCCATTTTGTCTCATAAAGGATGTCAGCTGGCGCCCAGCGTGCGCCGACTTTCCTTCGTGGTTTCCTGGAGCAGCTGCCTTTTGGATGTGGGGGAGACCGAGACCGACCCAACTCCCGGAGGTTGTGCTCACTCGAGTGTGGCAGTCAGAGCCACGCTCTGCCAGAACCGGTAGTTGGCTTGGGGGCCTAAAAAGTAGGCCTCCTTCTAGCCAGACAGAAGCATTTTTCTCCATTTGCCTTCCAAGTTGTGGGAGAGCCGGCCTGCCCTGCGGTAGCAGCCTGGCTGGGGCGGGCCACCTGCCGAGTCCTAATGTGGCTGCAGCGACAAGCCTGCTGCAGGTGTGAGCCAGGCCCGGGGAATCGGGGAAGAGAGCCGGATGGCAGGGACTCCCGCCTCTCGCCTGCCCTGGGCTAGTCACTGCCATGTGCTCGCAAATCGCCCTTTTACCCAGGGTTCCCCCTGGAGACAGCAGGTCCTGAAATAAAATATTCTACCAGTCTCCTTGATGCGCTATTCTCCTTGCTCGTTCTTAAGACCGAGACAACGATCTCACAGCCCATAGCGCAGACCGTACGCTCAATAACTATCTCTGAATAAATGAGCAGATTATAATAAATGGCCTTGTAGTATCAGATTGCTGGCCTTGGACTCAGTGTCCCAGAAGGTAAGGGCAACAACGTCTTTTTCATATGCTTGGTGAGCCCCTGGCACCTTGGAATAGAGCTTTTCTAAAATTTTTGAGGATGATTGTTCATACCGGGCCTGTGTGTTCTGATCTAAGGGACAATGGGGTCGTGGAGCTTAGAAGGTAAGAATTATGTGTATCCGTAAGGAAAATCAGGACAGCGTATCTGAAGTCAGAGCATCCTGGAAAATAAACCAGCCCAATACCCCTCAACCTAGAAGGCCCCTAGAGGACACACAATTTCTATGTCCCAATTTATTGCTTTATATTAAAAATTGAGCCAGAATATAGATTGGTTTCCTAGGGTTGCCTAAACAAAGTACCACGACTGAGGGGCTTAAACAAAAGAAGCGTATTGTCTCACAGTTCTGGAAGCGAGAAATCGGAGATCAAGGTGTGGGCATGTTTGGTTTCTTTTGAGGGCTGTGAGAGAGGCTCCGTTCCGGGTCTTTCGCCTGGCTTCTGGGGCATTCTGGCTGTCTTTGGTGGTCCGCGGCTTGTAGAAGCCTCACGGTGATCTCCGCCTTCATCTGCCCGGTGGTGATTTCCCTGCATGTCTGGCTTGGTCCAGACCCCCCTTCTAGAAGGTCCCTGGATTGGATGAGGGGACCACACCTTCCGGTCCCTTATCTTAGCCTTATCTCAGCTTAGCTAATGACGTCGGCCAAGACCCGATTTCCAAATCAGGTCTCCTTCCGGTGAAGTGGACAGGGGGGCTTCAGCGTATGAGCATGGGGTGGGGAGCACAGTCCTCCCGTAACGCAGCGTGCCCACGGCTCTGAGAAGGGACAGCAAGAGAGACGTGTGACAGCAGCTGCGTGGGAAGGGTGCTGGGGGGAGGAGGGATGGGAAGCAGAGGGGCGGCACGGTGGCAGGCAGAAGGTGGGCAGAGGCGAGAGGGCCTGCCCTGTCACCAGGCCTGCCTCTATGTTCATTCATTCATTCATTCATTCACTCCTAAGTCCCTGCTGCTTGCTGGGCAAGATACCAGACAGGGAGCAGGAAGTCCATTTCCTCAATGAGTTTCTAATTTAGCACATTTATGTGGCTTTTACATTAGTTGAAATGAAATAAAATTAAAAATCCAGTTCTTCAGTCTCACTGTGCATATTTCGATTGTGGACACAGAGCAGTGGGAACTGCGGACTCATGGGGATTGGGGATGCCAGGCAGGAAGAGGCTCCCGTGCCATCCCCAGCCCTGGTGCTCGGGGCACGGAGGGGCAAGAATGTGAGGAAGTAGTGCTGCTGGTTCTGGAAGGCAGAGGGGGGGAGGTTGTAGGCAGGGCCCCAGCGCGGGGAATGCTGGCCACAGGACTGAGCTCCTGGGGTTTAGAGAACACCAAGGAAGCCAGCAGAGCCTTACAGCGCTTGCAGAGGGGAATAGCATGTCACAAGGCTGGGTGGCAGGTCAGGCGACCTTGGAGGAGAGTCTCCTCTGTCATCATTATTGGTGACGCTCTCGGAATGTCCCCAGAACCTCTGGTTCAGAGACAGAGGCCCCAGGCCATGCAGACCAGGGGTGATGGGCACTGGCTGGAGGCCTTTGCCCCGAAGCTCCAGAGATGTGCTGTTTAGAAGGCTCCACAGGGCCAGAAGGGGCCTGAGCCCTTTCCTCACACTCCTGCAAGTGCCTCCAAATGGGCCGGCTTCTGAAGACAGGAAGAGAAGTCAATATAACCTAGGGAAGTGAGACAGACGTCTGACGAATAAGGTGTCTTTCAGCAATAACATGGATAATGTGCTTTTAGGGACAGAACGCAAGCGATTTCATGCACCTCCAGATGGGAGACAGCACAGCAGGCGAGACCTCGGGGATCACGGGGTCTCCGAAGCAGGGCGTGATGGCCAGTGCCACCCCAGTATTGACGGAGGGAGCATCCGTGTGGCCGGGACGAACAGGGGGTGACATGGGATCACCAGGGAGCAAGCCACGGGCTGCGCGGACACAGCGGAGGCCAGGCTTACTGACAGGGCTTCACGCCACGCTTTGCTCTCTGAATTTTAAGAGCAATAAAGTAAAAACTGCCATGAATCAAAAGCAGAAATAAGCAAAGGGGACAGAGGAGGTGGAAGTTGCTTTACTTGTAAAAGAGCCGTGAGAACTGCAGGACAGAGGGCCTGATTCTCCTACTCTGTGGTTAACATTAGCGTTCAACCATCTCCTGGGGGAGATGTCAGCTGTGGGCCACCCAGGGGCAGAGAGGCCGGGCCTGGCCTGCACATGTCTGGCCCACGTATTTCCAAGTCCGCAGATGATCTGACGTTCTCTTGAGATGGTCTCTGTTTTCATCACCAATGCTTTGCACTAACATCCTATCCCTTCTCGCAGCACACCTTTCTCCTCCAGAACCGGCCTTTGCGTGCACGTTGGGGGAGCTCATTCAGGACATCTCCTGGCCCCTCTCTGCCCTGGACTCCCTCGGCTGTGGCCCAGGCCGGCAGGGAAATTTGGGACGCATAGACTGCACACGCTCGCCTCAGCTTTCCCCTCTTCCTGTTGGGAGCGCGGCCTGCAGGGGAGCCGGTGCTCTCTGCTGATTCTCAGAGGGGCCAACTCTTTCCTTCTATGGTGCTGAGGTGCTGAGCCATGGTGTAGGGTCAGTAACAGGAAGCCCTCTGGCTCCTAGACCTAGCTTATTGATGATGAGATGAGAGTTTAGCCTCCAGCTGCCTCTCCATCGTGTTATCAAATGACTCAGGAGTCAGGCAAGAAATAGGAATGCAGTTTTGAGGGGGCTCTTCAAGCAGCGTGGCTGTGACAGTATCACAGTGATCTCTCCACTCGTGATCTCCCGGAATCCAGTCTCAGCACGGGTGGGAGCTTTCCAAAGCACAAATCAGAGAATGCTCCTTCTTACCTAAAATCCAGCACCAGTTTCTCACGGCAACTGGAGTAAAACTAAATTCCTGTCCGTGACCCCAGGACACGGACCCGGCCTCTGCTTTCGGGTCCTGGCCCAGCTCCCTCTCCCCCTTGCACTCAGGGCTTCTGCCACAATCAGTACAAAGCCTGATAGGGCCCCTGGGAGACGGCAGTAGTGTTCCCACCGTCTACAATGTTCTTTGCGACAAGCCGGCCTCCCCAGAGAGCCTTCTCTCGTCTCGGGCTCCAAACTTGTCGGGCTCCAGCTCTTCCACGCATCCTTCTGTTCCATCCAGTGCGCGCATCACTGATGACCTCATCGGGGGTATTCACAGGTGTCCTCACTTGTCTGTCTCCCTCACTGAGGGGGACGCCTTCTGGTGCAGGGGTCCGGTCCTCTCCAATAAAGGAATTCGCGCATGTATGTGGCTTTTACATTAGCCGGGAGCAGGGCTCTGGTCCTGTCGATTCCCTCTGCAACCGCAGAGTCTGGCACACAGTAGTCCCTCAGTAAGTCCCCCTGCGGGGAATGGAAGAGATAAGTGTCAGGGAGAAGCAGCAGATCGCTAGGACCCACTCTGTACTGGGAGCGAGGAGCAGTGGGCCTGGCTTTACCCCCCCCCCCCCCCCACCTCTAATGAGCGTGCGCCCTCCTGCTGGTCACTTACCTCTGAGTTTTCACTTCTGTCTCTAACTAAGGAGGCTTCACTGGCCGCCTTGGGAGAGTCTTGGAAAGGCCTGAGGTCCTGTATGAGGAGCCTCCAGCTTCTTCAGAAATGCGCGCTCCCGGCTGGTCTGGTGCCCCTCCCTGCCCCCCTGCTTCTCCCCGGGATTTAGTGCAGCTGCTGAGTTCCTGTACTTGGAGGGGGCGGTGGTGCTGGGGCCCAATTTGCAGGCAAAGAAGATCATGAACAAAGCGGGTTGGGGTGGGGGAGTTCCTTCAGCCGCTGGGTCTTCTGCGGGGATTTTCTATTTCTATTTTCCCGACTTTCCCGACATAAAGGGTAAAACAAATCGCGTACACAAATCGCAGCTCCAGCCCGGCCGGAGGCTCGGCGGCGGAACAGGCGCGATTTTAAATGGGGAGATTACAGTCGCGGCTAATGGAGCAGGAGCGAGAAACACTTGTCCTGGGCCGGCAGCTCCGAGGGCCCCTTATCACCCTCGAAGAGCGTATTCTTTTAATGTTAAACACAGTAAATTGCCAACTAGTAAAGTCACATTCAGGCCGGCCCCCCTCCGGTCGTCCGGTGACAGGCGGGCGCATTAATAAGTTTCTCCGCATTGTGAGTTTCCTCAGCGGCCCGAGTGAGTCCAGAGTCCCGTTCAGGAGCCTTTATCTCCCTCGGTACCTTCCGTTGAACCGTGCAATAAAGTCTCCTTTTAGAAGTACAATGCATTTCCCGCAACCCCATTCTTCTGGGGCTTTTATGATTCACAATTGACAAAGGCCTCCCTAATGGAAATGCAAATTTCCTACCTGTCACAGACTGAGAATGCTTTCTGAAAACACTGGCTGGCGGCCGAAAGTACATTAGCATCTGCATATTATGGGGAGAGAAGCCACTTCCAAGGAATCTGCGGGATGCAAATGTTTATTTCGTGCGGAGATAGAAACCAGGTAGCCCTGGTTGGGTCTCTCCCTGGCAGACAGAACAGATCTCCGGAAATTTCAAACTTTGTTACCCTTTTGGTGTCCACACCTGCATTATTCCGATCCAAAGAACCCAGGATGGCTTTGATAAGGTCTTTGATCTGGGAACCAGAGAAGTGGGGTGTCCTGGACCTCCCCTCTGCTTTGCTGAGCGAAAGGCAGCAGAAGTCTAGCTGATGTGGGCCCCCGAGGGACCGGTCACTTCTTCTTCCTGCTCATCGCTGTCCGTTCTCTTTGTTTTCTTCTCTCGTTATTGCTTTGCTGTGTGTGTGTGTGTGTGTGTGTGTGTGTGTGAAGATCAGCGTGAAACACAGTCTTTGCCTGGGATTTTAGCGTGGGGAGGGGTGTGGGGGAAGGGAGGGAGCGTGTCCTGAGGAGCTGGGCTGGTGGGGTGAGGGTGCCTGTGTTAGTTTGCTAGGACCCTTGTAACAAAGCACCACAGACGGGGGCTCCAACAACAGAGCTTCATGGGCTCATTGTTCTGGAAGCTGGAAGCGAGAAAGCTAAGGTAACAGTAGAGCTGGCTTTTCTCTGGCTCGTAGACGACCATCTTCTCCCTGTGTCTTCCCATCATCCTCCCTCGGTGTCTGTCTCTGTGTTCAAATTTTCTCATCTTATATGGACACGGTCATGTCAGATCAGGGCCTGCCCGGAGGACCTCATTTTAACTTGATTCCCTCTGCCAAGACCCCATCTCCGTAGAAAGTCCCATTTTGAGGTAAGGGGGGGTGAGGACTCCAACATACGAACGTAGGATGGTGGAGGAAACACAATACAGCCCACCCACCATTGCCCATCTGGAAGGGTCCATGGGCCCCCATCAGCCGAGTTCGGGCAGAAGGAGAGTGGGAAGAGACAGGACATCTGTGGGCCACACCCTGCCCTTGGCCTCCCGCTCCCTGTCACTGCACCTGTCAACGAAAACACTGAAGCTTCCCAAGGACCCGGTTATGAGCTTCTCCTCCGTGGCCCAGGAGAAGTCCTAATGCTCAGCACAACATTTTAATTATTTTTAAAATGTACCCTCTGCACGAAGGCACCGCTGCAGAGAGCCTGACCAAAGGGACTTTCTCTGCAGAGGCCCGTTCTCTGAAGGAGTGCTGCCCTCGCTCAGGGAAGGCAGAGAGACCAAGGCTCCGGCACTGGCAGGGAAGCGCAGGCAGGAAATCCTCACACCCCCAGCGAGCAGGAGCTCACGGTTGGGTTGCTCCTCCCTGGTCTGAAAGGCTGCAGAGAGGTGGGACCTGGCTCACTGCCGGGCTGTCCACAGGCAGTGATGGGATGGCCTCCGTGTGTCCTCAGGGCACAGGGCAGCCCCGGGGGTTCTGACCCCAGCCCTGTCGTATCCTCTGAGGCCCAGTGATTTGTCAAAAATTGAGAGCAACGGAATAACCCGATGGGAAAAATGAACAGTATCTCATTTACTTGGCTGTGCCCTCAGAAGTGGGAGAGAAAAAGATCGCTCCCTTCCTTGAGCTCTGGAGTTTCCCTAGCATTAAGTAACAAAAATTCCAATTGGCTTTATTACTCCCGCCATGAATGAGGCAGCAGGTAGAGGGGCGCTCCGAAGGGCTACAGGAAAGGAGAGGTTTCTAAGGGTTAGAGAGAACCAAAAAAAAAAAAGGGTAGGGGGTATGATTTCCAAACAGTCCAACATTTTTGGGAAGGCTGCCTTCCTATGGGGAGCGGAAGGGTCTATCAGTAAACTTTCTAGCGCCAACCAGGAAATTGCTCTGGCAACTGGTTGAAGGTTGCATTTCTGGGGCCCTGAAAGGGCAGTTAGGTGAGGTAGTAAGTCTCAGTTTGCTGACTTGGGGCTTTGATGGAAGTGACACCATTTGGGGTGTGTGTGCAGGTTGGGTGGGGGTAGGAGCTGCTGCTTGGGCTGGAGAGAGTGAAGGAGTGAGGTTAACTTAGACAGGGAGGACAGCAGGTGGCCGGTGATGAGAACAGCAAAGACCCATGTCTTACTCCCACCTGGAGCCTGAGGGCAGCAGGACCTCCCCTGGGAGGGGGTGACAGAGACCTTAAGGGACTGAGGGCCCAGAGTGGCCCTCGCAGGCTCTGGGACGACCTGCGGTGACCTGGCTATGGTGGAGAGGAGGAGAAGAGCCATGGGCTTTGGGTTTGTCAGTGAATAAACCCAAAGGGGCTGAAGACCGACAGTCTTCACCACAGTTCCTGGATTTCATGAATCCCAAAGAAGGGCCCTCAGTTCCAGAAAATGACAGAGGTAGGAAGAATGGGTAGGGGTTTAGCCAGATCTATTGATAGCGTGTTTTATTGATTTTTATCTTCATAGTATTTACCTTGTAATATCAATTTTATCACACACAGTGTAGTTATTATGTAACAGCGACATAGTTATTAAATGACACTGTATTTCCATACTTCAAATATAATAACAAAACAAAAATAAATGCATGTCGCTAAATAATGTATTTATTTTGATGGTGTAATATCGCTCCCGCAGTGTTTTTACTACGGGGAATTTTGAACAAACACAGAAGGAAATGGAACCGTGTGTGTTCCAGCACATTGTGATGGCAGAAGTTTCTTTCTGCTGGCTGTCTGCTCCCTGACCTTGGCTAGAATCTCTGAGCAGGGCAGGACTAAGGCCTTCTGGAACCTTCCACATTTGTACCCATGTGAGGATGAGACTTGTGCCATGTGCCTTGCGCCATGAGACAGGTGATAGGGTATCTGTGTGGGTAGGACGAGGCACTTGCTCAGCAGTGGTGCTCGGTGGTGGGGAGGATGCTACTTCTGACCAGCAGAGACCCAGTTAGCCTCTCCCGGGGAGCATTGCGGGGAAACCTCTGGAAGTCCCTTCTCAGGTCTCCTATGTTTCCCTTGGGGGGTCTTTCTTCAACTCCTGGGCGAGATCTCCTCACCGGCCCTTGGTACAGACATGCTGGGTGTTGAGAAAGTACGAAGCAGAAGGAGCGAGAGGAGTCTGGGTGGTTCGAGAGCACAGAGTGAGCAAGGGAGGACCCGACGGCGGGCAGAGGGGTGGCCGGGCGGGGCTTCTTACGGAGGTATAACTGACCTCAGCCTTGTGTGAATTCTAGGGGTACAAGGTATGGATTTGATACATTTGATACATTTACATATTTTAATACGATTACCACTGTAGCGTCAGCTAGCACCTCTCATGTCACATCATTATCGTTTCTTTTTTGTGGGGAGAACAATTAAGATCTAGTCTCTTAGCAACTTTGAAGTTTATAGTACAGTATTGTCTAGAATCACTCTGTGTGCTAGCTCTCTGGGGTTCATTGATCTACTGGTTGTGGGTTTATACCCTTAAACCACATCTCCCCAATTCTTCAACCCTCCACCCCTACCCCCTGGTAACCTCCATTCTACTCCCTGGTTTTTTTTTTTACCAGTTTGGCTCCCCCCCCACCCCCCGCCCCGATTCTACATGTAAGTGAGATCCTTTAGTATTTTTCTTTCTCTGCCAGGCTTGTCTCAGCATAATGTCCTCAAGGTATATCCATGTCACAGCCAGCACATGTCCTTTGTCACGGCTGAGTAGTAGTCCACTGCGTACACACGCCACATCTGCTTTCTCCTCCCAGCCTCTTCCGTTCCTATTTCCGCAAGACAGAAGTGGGAGTTCCTTGACTTCGCTAAGGAAGAGACGGTCCCCAGGCTCCTAACTTCTGAAACTGAATCTCTTTCCTTCCCTCTCACTCCGCATCCCCTCGCTCATTCTCCTACCAGCAACTTCCTTTCCCTGCCCTTTGTTCTTCTCCCGGCTTCCCTCCAACCTTCCCTCTGTTCTCGGTCCTTCTGTGATCAGAGAACTAATGAACTGGAATGGGGGAGGTCACCCTGGTCAGGTGCAGCCTCACCAGTGAAGACAGGTGGTCAGTGAGACAGGAAAGGAGCAGGGCTCTGGCACCCCCTGTGTCTGTGGTTGCGTGGTTATCGATTTCATCGGTAACTGTCACTTTTGACTAATGTGGCTCTGGTGATGAACACATTTTGAAGGGGAAACAAACAGGGGACAATTGACTTGTTACTGAAAATTAATTAAAACTAGATTCCAGCCGAGGCAGAGAGGAGAAAGATGTCAGAATAATTTGGAGGCACGGTGAGGGTAAATCACAGAGCACTGGTTGAGCAGCGTGTTCGATCCTCATCATAAAGGAGAATCAACATGTCCTCATTAGTGATTTTCAGACAGAGCTGACTTGGGCTTCAGGAGCTCGGCGAGACCAGGTTCTTTTGGATCCTTAAGGTCCCCATGAAAGGATCAGCCAGGATCTGGTGTATCTGCTTCAGCAGGGGGTACAACTGTTTCTCTCTTTCCCAAATTAAAAAAAATAATAATAAAAGAGAGTATGCATCTGTGTAGCTCTTCAGCCTCCTTACTTGGGACGCTCATGAAGGTTGGGTCTGCCCACCTTGCCCTTCCCTTGAGAAAAGTCCGTTCTAGAGAAAGCCGAAACACAGTGTCAGGTGAAGCAAGATAAACATTTCTCATTTGGGCTTGTCCTCTTTAGGTGATCTTTCAGAAGTCCCAGGGCCCTTGATAAGTTCCTTCTCTAGCTCCCACTCCAGGAGCCACTGGAATGAGAGAGAGAAAAACCATCGAGAGCAGAGGAATTTGGAGACACCTTTGTTCATCAAGGTCAAGGCTCATGGCTTTCCCCGCGCGAGGGGCCAGCTTGCTCAGCCTGGCCTCTGGGGCTGCGTTCCGGGTGGCATCTGAGTGGGCACGGGCAGGGGCAGACCCCCTCCCTCCTTCCTTGGAAAGCAAGGGGGTTTCTGGTGTCCTAAGCCCTGGGCTCTGTCTTCCCCTTTCCCACCTCTGTGGCAGCTGACGTCACCTCGAGACCGTTGGTTCCTTCCGTATACACCCAGGAGATAATCATAGCATCTACTTCACGGGCTCATTTAGAAGTTAAATGTTAGCATCCGTAGGAACATTTAGAACAATAATCCCCTTACAACACGTGTGGAAGTACAACTGTTTCCCCTTACGGCCCACATGGTCTTAACAGAGCTGCACCCTTTGCCTTACAAGGTGGGATTATGCCTTGTATTGTTTTATTTCTCCATTCAAGCCAAAGTTTGGCACCCCTCCCCCACCCCCACCTGCTACACCCCACACACGTTTTTAGGTGTTGAGGCTGGGGTGGTGAAGAGAAAGACAAGCTTCCCTCCGTCATGGTGCCCACGTGCCCTTTGGCGAACAGGGCAAAGGGAGACCCAACCCACAGGTTCCCACCGGGACTGTATTAACAACGAATTACAGCGCACTGGGCGGGTTAAAACAACTGAACCTTACTGTCTCACCATTCTGGAGCTAGACGTCTGAACAAGGTGGCACCAGAGGCC
This sequence comes from Mustela nigripes, assembly GCF_022355385.1. Lineage (NCBI taxonomy): Eukaryota > Metazoa > Chordata > Mammalia > Carnivora > Mustelidae > Mustela > Mustela nigripes. Next base: position 13,163,104 of record NC_081574.1, on the reverse strand, counting down.
GTGGGAAGGTCCTGCCTTGCCTCTTCCAGCTTCTGCGAGCTGCCGGCCATGCAGGGCGATCCTTGGCTTGGAGATTCATCACCCCAGCCTCTGCTGTGGCCTCCGTTGCGTTTAGACCTTATTATTCACTATCATGCTATACATTGCAGCCCCAGGACTTACTTAAGTTTGTAGCTTTTGGTCCCCTTCGCTCATTTCACTCATCCCAGTGAAATTTCTTTTCAGAATTTATAATACATTTTTTTATACATTGATTTTGTCTTTTTTTTTTTTTTTTTTTGCCCCCAGACAACAGGTTTTCATTCGAAGCTGGGGCATCTCCACGTAGATGACACGTTAAACCCGACTGGTAGACTTCAAAATATGTATGTCAATTCTCAGAGCATTTGAAAGATTATCTCTGGACCAATTAAAAAGACTCTCTGGGGGTTGGGCCCCAACACGGGTGTTCTGAAAAGCCCCCCCCCCCCCCCGCACAAAGTCAGAACTGAGAACCCTAATGTCACCCTCGCTGCCCAGTGGAATCTGCTAGATGCCTTATATGACGGTCTCATCTCACCTGGCCTCACCTGGGTCCCAGGGGGCAGGTGGTGGGGGTTGATGTGCAGCCTGGGCATCAGGCTTTCTCCAGCTCTCACCTTCCTCCAGGGCTTTAGGGTGAAGCACACAGAGTAAGGTAGAAAGTGGGTTAGGGGGGCGCCTGGGTGGCTCAGTAGATAAAATGTCTGCCTTCAGCTCAGGCCATGATCCCGGAGTCCTGGGATCGAGTCCCAGATCGGGCTCCCAGCTCAGAAGGGAGTCTGCTTCTTCCTCTCCCTCTGCTGCTCCCCCTGCTTGTGCTCTCACTCTGTCAAAGCAATAAATAAAATTGAAAGAAAGAAAGAAAGAAAGAAAGAAAGAAAGAAAGAAAGAACGAACTTCGGAAAGTGCCCCCATGATTCTAAGTTCCTGACGCTTTGGAAGCCAGAGGTCCCAGCCCCTGAGAGAGGAGCTGGAGGGAAAGGGGCTCTGAAAAGCAGGTGAGGGCCGAGGAGGGCATCGGTTCAGGGCAGGGAGCCTGGCAGCCAAGGCCTGGCCCAGGGCTCAGGGCGGGGGTGCTGGTGAACCTCTTCAGCCTTGCTTTCCCATCTGGGACAGGCAAATAGGAACGGCCCCATGCACGGTATGCTACCAAACACAAATTCAAAATCGCCCAGAAAGCCTTTAGCACAGTGCCTGCCCTCCGTAAGCAAGCTCTCAGTGATCGAAGGCCTGGCACATTCCCTGAGCTCACTCGTCATTCTCTTGGTGAGGCTCTGGGAGCTGCAGAACTGTAGTGGGGTCTCAGGGCACCATCAGTTCCCCCCCTTGCCCGAGTTGAGGGTCCTCCAAGGTCAAGATCAGGTGAGGGACGGCCTTTCTGACCTTGCCAACGTCAATGTAGACCTCAAGGCCACACACAGCCTGGCTTTGCTGTCCATCTCCCACTGCGAAACAGGAGAGCCAGCAGCATCTGTCAACCCCCGGCCTGGCCAGTGGGGTCCCCCCTGCATGGACAGCTTGGCAGTGGTGAAGAGGCCAGCCCTGCCCTCCGAAACATGGGGTGACGGGGCTGCGGAGACCTCCTTTTCTGAGCTCCACAGATGGGGTCCTCTCGGGGCCCCCGCCGGCCAGGCAGGGAGGGCCGGGCTGCCTCTCCGAGCTGGTTCCAGTAATGTTAATAAAGTCCAGCTGTCTCTTCCCTCAGCACGTCCCATCTGTCTTCATTGAAGCATGCTCGTGGTAATTTCATTGTGGGGTTTTCCATTAAAAAGTTTGATTAATTCCATAAATATTAAAATAAGACAGATAATTAGAATCCAGGTACTCAGTGTTACACAAAGCTGTAAAGTCTGCACTAAATTATTATTATTAATAATAAGCACTCACGTAGCCCTGGTAATAAGTGCACAGAAAGAAAAAAAAAAAGGGTCCACAATCAGTGTTATTAATATTGTCCCCCAGCCAGGCTGGAGGAGAGGCGGCAGGTCCCTGCAATGGGGGGCGGGGGTGGAGGGCGGAGGGGGTCGTGCCAGCCCTGACAGGTGGGGGGTGGGGTCTTGCAGACAGGGCAGCATCTCCGGTGACCCGGGAGTCACGCCTGGGTCGGCCTGACTTCCCCAGCATAGGCTGCTTCTCGTCCCCGGAGACCACATCTCCCACTCGCTCCTGCCCCATCTCCTCCCTTGGCGGAGGGGGCCTGCGGCTTCCTGGGCTCGCCTACCCCGCGGGGCCCGTGGCCGTGACCGCAAAGCGCCGCTCCCCCGGGTGCTTGCTCGAGAGCCCGAGCTAGATAATAGGTGTCTCCGAGGCTCTCTATAAATCATGTAGACAAGTTTAAACTATGAATCATTAAGGTAGAAGCGAGGGTACACCGAGTCGATACCGAGCAAAGGAAGGGGGAAACTCTGGGTCCGCCCGAGCCAAGTGCCCACTTCGTGGTGCTCAGTCACGGTCCTAATTGTCTCACTAATCACTTGATGGTGGCGTTCCCAAGCGGCCACCTCGGAAGGTGGGGTGTGGGCTGGGGTGGTGGAAAGCCCTGTTCTTATTTCCAAGCGGAGGAGCGAGCCAACTATCCAGAGCAGCTTTTCCTTTCCCTTTCCAGACACTTGGTAGAAACAAACAGAAAGGCTCTCTTAGCAGCTGAGCAAACGGCCGGACCTTTTAATATCCGGGCATCAGCATCTGTGCCTCAGGTGGACCCGTTCCCTCCTGCTGGGCGGGGCGGGAGGGTCGCTGACGCACCCATGGGACGTGGGGAAGGGACCCCCGTGGAGGCGAGGTCCCCTCTGTGCACACAGCTGCTGTGTGGTTCATTCGGCAGAGGCGGAGGCCTTGGACGATCTGTCCCCTCTGGGAAGGTACCAGAAGAGATCAGGAGACCCCTTCTCCGTTTCTGACCAGCACAGACTGACTTGGAGGTGGTTGGAGCCCTTGGGAGAAAACTCCAGTCTGCGCTGGGGGGTGCTGGTGGGCAGCGAGAAGTGTCCTGGGTGTATGAGGAAGGCAGGGGGTCTGGGTGGTGGGTGACAGGCCTTCAGGAGGGAAGGGGGTTGAAGGCAGTGCCTGGGAGATGATTGCACAAGAGTGTGGTCGTATGCACACCCCCAAACCCGGTGGTTAAAGAGATGTTATGTATACTTTACTACAATTTAGAAAAAGGTCGTCCAGGCCATATTGGCATCCAAGGTAAAGGGAAAAACACTGATACTGCTTTTATTTTTATTATATTAAAAAATATTTTACTTAGTGGCGCCTGGGTGGCTCAGTGGCTTAAGCCTCTGCCTTCGGCTCAGGTCATGGTCCCAGGGTCCTGGGATCGAGCCTCGAATCAGGCTCTCTGCTCAGTGGGGAGCCTGCTTCCTCCTCTCTCTCTGCCTGCCTCTGCCTACCTGTGATCTCTATCTGTCAAATAAACAAATAAAATCTAAAAAAAATTATTTATTTATTTATTTGAGAGAGAAAGAGTATATATGTGTGTGTGTGTGTGTGTGTGTGTGAGAGAGAGAGAGAGAGAGAGAGAGAATGAGACAGGGAGGGTTAGAGACAGAGGGAGAAGCAGACTCCCGGCTGAGCAGGGAGCCTGATGTGGCTCCCAAGACCCTGAGATCATGACCTGAGCGGAAAGCAGATGCTTAATCAACTGACCCACCCAGGTGCCCCCTGATCTTATCTTTATTTAAAGTTGTGATATTTTGTTCATTTTTTTCATCATTGGATTTTTTTCCATCACTTTAGTTTTTAAAAATGTTTTTGTCTTGATCTTTTTTTCCATTACTTTAGTTTTTAAAAATGTTTTGTCTTGTCTTGATTGATCTTGATTACTGAGTTTTGGGGCTGCCCCCTAAGTTTCATCCTCACCCTGGTCCTGTGCTAGAGGGATGGGAAGTTCTCAGAGGGAGGCTTCTGAGGGCCCTTTGTGCCATGCCTCAGAGTGGTGGAGGAGGGGAGAAGGGACCTGGGAAAGCCAGGCTCATTGCCTAGGGCATTCTGGGCATTCTCCGCTCACGGGCCAGATGAGAGCTGGCCTTGCACAAGCTTGTCCCACGATGTGAGCAGGTCCCAAGGTGTTAAAATGTCACCTCAAGGGCACGAGTTCATCATCAGGCTGAGTGAGATAGGACAAGGTCAAGCCTGACCCACTGCTTTGCAGGGCGTGTCTGGAGCACCAGACCTGTCCACATCTGCTGTCTCCAAGAGAAGGATCTCCAGGAGGGAGAAGGTAGACAGCACCTTGAGAAGGGAGAATAAGCTCCAAGATAGGGGAGGGAAGTGGAGGAACACTGCTACCTGCTCTTGATCGTGCTCTCCCCTCTTGGGAAGCCGTGACCGAGCTGGGAGAACACGCAGAGCCGTAAGAGAACCCCGGAGAACCTTCTCCTGTTAGACGTCTGGGTGGGACTGTGGGTGGTCGTCTCAGGTGAAGAAAGAGAGGAAAGTGAGACAATCTTGTGGGTCCCAGTAAACTGCTAGAACACACCACTCTGGGTCCAGAGAGGATGAATGTGGTAAAGGTCAGCACAAGGTTACCAAGGTCAATGCTGGTCTCATAAGCCTGCACATTTCTAGGGCGATTAGCCTCGGAGACGAAACGTGTGTGGGGGGCGTTGCGCATCTGAGCCATCCCAAGTGTCCCATGTCTTCTCCTGCTCCCACATTTACCCCTGCTACAATCCAGGTCCCTTTATTTTCTTTAAAGCACCCTCTGGAATGATCTCGTTAATTTCTCTACTTATTAGTGGACTGCTTCCTCTCCTCTTCCCCCTTCCCATCAGTTTCAACTCCCTAAGAGAAGGGACGTAATCCGTCGTGCTCAATATGGTATCTCCAGCCCTTGGGATAGTGCCCAGCACATATTAAGAGTTTGGGAAGTAATCGATGAATGAATGCATGAATAAAAATGTGAATTTCAGCAAGGCTTTTGACCAATTTTTGTATACTAGATGGGAAAGTAACCTGGAAGATATCACATTTATGTGGACAGTTAACTGACTGAACGAATATGGAATGTTGCCTAATGGATTGTGGGGGTCTCTAGTGGGTTGCCACAGGCTCTTGGCACCACCCAATGACTGGGGCTTGGCATCTTAGGACGCCCTCTAAGTGTGGTATTCAGAGCAGAGCTAGTCCCATCACACTTAGGTTAGTGGGTCAAGTTTAATAGAGATTGATGACCCTTTTCAGTGGGTAGGTGTCCAGAGGAGAGTGGCTGGATGAGGAACAGGAGAAGGGCAGGCTTGATGGGGGTGGTGGCTGGAGTGGACGGTGGGGGGCAGCCAGGACAACGTAGACATTTGTGGAGGGGGGACTAGACTTATTCTGTGGGGCCCCAGGAGCCAAAGGAGGACCAGAGATTAGAAGTTACAAGCTTTCTGGATCAGTACAAGCCAGATGTTCCTAACCACTGGAGCTGGCCAACATCGGATTAGGAGACACCCTGGGGTTGAGAGAATCCTGGTCACTGGTGACATCCAGACTGGGGCTGCTCTGGCCAGGAGGCCACCCCTCTATGCCAGGTAGGGGCGATCCTTGCCTCCAAGGAAACTTGCAGGAACCTTGCAGAATTTTTCTTGCAGAATAGGTTTGGCTGGAGCCCACATCACCTGGCACAGTGTCCAGAGGGAGTCTCCTTGAACTTGGGCCATGGCACACCTGGTGGGGGAGGGGCCTGTGTGGATGGGGGGGGGTGGGCTGCGCTTCACCTGACTCTTGAGCAACCTGTTTCTGACTCGAAATAGAGCGCAGAGCAGGGGGGGATGCGGGCGGGCATCTGTGTGTTGTACTTTCTACTTCCTGGCAGGGTAGGCGAGTAGGCTAGGGAGACAGAAAACGGAAATCGTGACTTTTTCTCCCCCTGTCCCTCTTCCTTCCCACTCCCCTTTCTCTTCCCTCCGTCTATCGTTTTGTTTGCTTGTTCTTTTAATGAACAAAATGTTCTAAAAACACAAATATCTGACCCAGGAAAATGAGCCTCATTTATGCGTGGGTTTAAATCTCTCCAACCAGAGAATCCTCTAGATTAAATTTTCTGAGAAAATGGCTTTCTGGCAGAGAGGAGGGCAGGATTTGGGGAGTCGGAGCAGAGTGAAGGAATTTGTAAGGGGAACAAAAATTACTTTTCACATCAGTGGTTAGAGTCTTAACGTAGCCCAGCAACCTGGATCTGGGCACTTGGGGCACCACAGCCCAGCGCCAGGCTGAGCTGCCCCTCTCTGGCCAACAAAGCTGAAGGACTCAGGTGACCAGAGAGACGCAGGTGTGGCATAAAGGCCCTGGGAGGGCAGGTATGCTCCTTATTTCCCGGAATCAGAAGATAACCCTGTCTCGGGTCTTTATCTAGTTTCTTTAAGACTTAATGCGTCCACCTGTACTTTGGAAGTGATGAGAGCACCTCCTTTCTAGGACCGTGGTGGAGATCACAGGGGACACGGAAAGTCCAGAGCAGAGCCCCAGGCCGTGCGGCGCGCAGGGCGGAGGAAACGCCCGCCGCGATCTTTTCTGCAGGAGGGAAGGTCGTCCGAGCAGTTTCGCCGACCGCCACTAGGGGGAGCGCCGGCCCAGGTCCTGCCTCGGGTCCCCGGGACAGGCGCGCGGCGCGGCCGCAGAACCCGGACAGGGGGAGCCGCAGAAGGCAGAGAGGGTGGCGGGGGTGCTGGGGCTAAAGGCCGGTGGGAGGCCGGGGGCGTCCCGCGCTTTTGCAGAAGCAGCTGGCGGCGACTGAAGGATTCAAGATGCAGGCGTCTCCTTGCCCTCCCCCCTCCCCAACCCCCGCCCCCACGCCATGGCTCCCGCTGAGTGAGGACCGTGCTCCGTGCTCCCAGAGGACATCCCAAGACGGGGGCCTTTTGCAATGACCTCAGTCTATAGATTTGACTTGAAGTGCATGCCTCCAGGGAGATACCATGACTGTCTTCCTCAGGCTGCTGGCAGAAGGCAGCGCCCTGCTCCCTGGGAGGCGATGCCAAGGGTTGGAAGCCGGAGCCCTTGTCCGTGCAGCAGACGCTCTGGGCATTTACCTCTCTGACCCCACAGCCCGGCTCCTGTTCTCGGCTCTGTGCTGCGGGGCTGGGACTGCAGACCGCATGTCCACTAGGCGGGCTGATTCCTGGTTCAGGAGAACCAGAGGCTGGGAAGGAGGAGGGAGAGGAGACGCCCTGGTTCTTGTTTGGTGACTGTTCCTGTCGCTGTTGCTGGGGCAGTGGGATTCTGTCCCCTCCTGGGGGGAGCAGTGGCCCTTCCGCTGTGCCCTTCAACCCTCGGGTCCCAGAACCAGCCTCCTGGCCTCCTTGGTGGTGGTGAGGGCAGCCCGTAGCTATCTGTGCATCACTCCATCTGGGAGGTCTGTTTTCTTGCTCTGTGGGGGCCCTTATGTCCTTCCCCTACACAAGGGGTAGTAGCCGCTTCCTATTATTATCTTTTGGGCGCCAATGTCCCTCACCCTGGTTTTTGTGTTTTTTTTTTTTTCCTCTTTCAGCCCTCCATCACCCATGTAACCCATTCTTACGTGAAAGTCCCTCTACGGAAATCATGTTTCCTGAGTGGAACCTGCTGGGATTTTTGACTTTTGTAAATGGGGGTCTTTGGTGCCAAGGTTATGGCCTGAAGATCAGGGGGAGACTTCGGGCATGTGGGGGGTTACAAGATGGCAAGTCGGCGAAGGGAGAGGACCCCAGGGGGAGAACAACATGGAGACACACCTGCCTTCCTTCGGAAATCGTGTCCAGGGTCAGGGGGGCCAGGAGCTCGTTTTAAAGGTCATAAAATCCACTTCCCCAAGGGTATTCCCATGTGCCACATGAAGAAAAAGATGAACCTAAGAAGAGAAAAGGCAGAGAAGAAGAAATAGAGATGTACAAACCCTTCTTTTTTTTCCTTTATCATCAGCATAGCAAAGCAAAATACTGGGAGGCTTCCTAGCTCTGGATCAGGGAAAGAGAGAGGAAAAAAAGTGGTTCCGGTCATGGGTTCCATGAGGACAGCAAGGCCAGGTGGATGCTGGGAGTGGGGGAGTCTGGATGGAGGGCCGCCCGAAAGATCTGGATTCCTAAGAGGCAGGTGGAAGATGATGTCCAAGTCTAAGGATCTGAATGCTGGGGAAGAAGGCTGTAATCCCAACTTTACTTTGAAATTTTGCTGTGGCATTGAACTGTTCTTCTGGATATAATAGATAAAAAGATACAACAGATTTTTTTTTTTTTTAAAGGCCAGACACAAAATAATTTCTACAGCACATTTTCTGTACGTGTGTGTGCACGTGTGTGGTGGTTTGAATGCGGAAGTCACGGGCCACTCTCTCCTGTCTACTAGTCAGTACGGCTCCCCAGACCCTGGGCTCCATTGGTTAATTGTTGGTCCCAGGTAACCCAAGTGAGGGCTTCTCCTCTCCGAAAGGCTCCGAATAATACGGGCAGCACCGCCGGCCTGCCTGGCAGCTCACGTTGTGCATTTTCACAGCACAGCCCAGGCCCAGCCAGACCCCCAGACCCTGGGGCTTGGGGCGGTCCCCGGGGCGGGCTGTGCGGGCCCGCGGCCGGGGCTCTGGGGTGCCGGGGACTCCGAGAGGCTTCCAGGCTGCTCCGCGGAACCCCGTGCAGCCCGATCCCTTCTCTGAAGCTGCCTTTGCGGGCATTTCCCTGGGGCCACGTCCCCTGTCAGAGTGAAGGTCGAGGAGCCAGGGGCGGGGGACACTCGTCCTGCACCACCTGTACGCAGGCCAAGGGGCAGTTTCTGCGTCAGAGGATGTTGCCTTTTCCTCCACAAGCCCCCAGCCTCTTGGCCTCGCGCGGCCGGCAGGGATGAGCCCCCCAGCAGGCCCAGCGCAGGAGCACCGAGGCCGGGCCGGGCTTTTCTTGCGGCGGCCTTGGTGGCAGGAGGCTCTTTCTCGAGCCGCCTGGGTTAGGCAGCTCTGGTCTCTCCCTCAGGCCAGAGGCCTTCCAGAGGGTCTGCTGCTGCGCTGCGAGGGGCGCGGGCTTTGCCTCAGTGGCTCTGTGAGCGGCCGCGGGACGCTTGGGTCGCGGCCGTGTGACCGTCATCTGGATCTGCAGGTTTTCAGTGAGGGAGAGGCCAGGGAATGCCGAGCCAGCTTCCACCGGATCCAACCGGTTCCCTCCCATTCCTGTGCCCCGGGAAGCTCAGAATGGGACCGTGTTTGGAGACAGTCATCAAGTCAGGGGAGGTCCTACCGGGGTGGGCCCACCTCCTGTGACAAGTGTCCTTCTAAGGGGGGTGGGGGAGATCCTGGAGGAGACACGCAGGGCGGGCAGGCACCCTGTGGTGACCGAGACGGAGACTGGACCAAGGAGGCCACAAGCCAGGGGACCCCGGGGCGACCAGCATTCCCTGGAAGCTGGAAGGAGAAGGAAGCGGAGGAGCCCCAGGGCGTTCAGAGAGGGCGAGGCTCTGCCGGCACCTGGATGGCGGGCTTGGGGCCTCCGGAAGGGTCAGAGGATGCACTTCTGTCGTTTAGGCCAGCCGGCTCGTGGTACTTCGTTGCAGAAGCCCCAGGAACCCAGCACAGCCTCCCCCTCATTTCCCATCCCCTCCAGCCAGCCGGAGGGGCAGGTTTGGGTCTTAGGATGGAGACACTGTCAGGGTTTCCCTCAGATTAGGGCTGCCCTAATCTAGCGTGCACGAAACAACAAAACAAAACAGGATACCCTCTGTTATATGTGAAATTCAGATTAAGGACAAACACATTTTTGAGTGTAAGTATGTCCCAGAGAGGGCATGGGGACATACTTATACTGACAATTATTTCTTATTGATTTGAAATTTTAGCTGGGAGTCCTATATTTTATTTTATTTTTTAAAAGGTTTTATTTATTTATTTGACAGACAGAGATCACAAGCAGGCAGAGAGGCAGGCAGAGAGAGAGGGGGAAGCAGACTCCCCACTGAGCAGAGAGCCCGATGTGGGACTCGATCCCAGGACCCTGAGATCATGACCTGAGCCGAAGGCAGAGGCTTTAATCCACTGAGCCACC
>NC_081574.1:13150664-13153000 GCF_022355385.1 Mustela nigripes | reverse complement strand
TTTTTTTTTTTTTTTTTTTAAGATTTTTAATTTATTTTTTGACAGAGATCACAAGCAGGTAGAGAGGCAGGGGTGGGTAGGGAAGCAGGCTCCTTGCCAAGCAGAGAGCCTGATGCGGGACTTGATCCCAGGACCCTGAGATCCTAACCTGAGCTGAGGGCAGAGGCTTTAACCCACTGAGCCACCCAGGCGCCCTGCTTTATTTTTTTTAAAAAGGTTTTGTTTCCTTGAGAGAGAGTGTGCGTGCGAGCATGACCAGGGGGAAAGTGTGAAGGGAGAGGGAGAGGCAGGCTTCCTGCTGAGCAAGGAACCTGATGCAGGACTCGATCCCAGGACCCCAGGACCATGACGTGAGCCGAAGGGAGACAGTTAACCAACGGAGCCACCCAGGCCCTATGGAAGTCCTGTATTTTATAAGCCACTCCCTGCCCACTGCCCCTGCTGGCTGCCTCCCCAGCCTGCCATTTCTCCGGGTCCTCGGCTCCCAGAAGGGTCCCCGGAGCCTGCTCAGACCCAGGCCCAGGGAAGGACGAGGCAGGGGGCCAGCGAGGCCTGCGGAGCTGCTTCTCAGCCCGTGCTCGCTCCTCTCTCCTGGCTCCCTGAGGCCTGCCAGCAGCCTGCAGTCTGAACATCATCTCTACCAGCTGGAGGCGAGTCTGGCGGGATTGGAACATAAGGGGCGGGGGGAGGCCCAGAGGGGAGCACAGTGCCCGCCTCGGGGAGGCCTTCCAGCAGGAGGGAGCCAGCCTCCCCCTGACTCCTGCTGAGCGGCACTTGGCATGAGCCTCTGCACTTGGATTTGCTCTATTTTACACGGTCTTCAATTCCCCTCCTGGGGAAGGGAGAAGAGGGTGGGGGTACGCAGTGAATCGGGGGCCCTCGGGAGCCCGTGTGCGGAATCCCAAGGACCAGGGATTGTGAGGCGAAGGCAGAAACGATCAGGGAGAGCTGGTAGTCCTGAGGGGGGGCAGCCGAGGGGGCCGAGGGGACACCGTGGGGGCCGGAGCCCGAGTGCTGGTGGCCCCATTCCAGGAGGCATGTGTGCGACATGGTAACGGATTTGGGTCTGGAGACAAGGGCATGTCCTCCTGCCGTGAGCCAGGCCGGCTGCGTTGGAGAACAGCACTGGCGAGGACAGGCGTGCTGGCACCGGGAGGTGAGTGTGGACTCGTGGGTCCCTTGGCATCCCACTCGGGCCCTTGTGCAGGGAGGCAGGGCCTTAACTCTAGATGCAGAGCGGTTCCAGAGCCCTCAGGCTGGTTAGTCCCCTGGCTCCGGGGCCACGGGGACTGAGCTTTGGCGAGGGGGTTTCTGGGAGCTTCTACACAGAAGGGCCCGACAGCCAGTTAGGTGGTTCATTCTTTCATTGCTCGCTCGCCGAGGGACCAGGCTAATGTGGAGTCCTATGACCTGCCCGACACAGCGGCAGTGGAGACTGGTGACGAGCACACGAGTGACGCCCTCCCTACCCAAGGCCTGGGCTCTGGGGTCTGCAGCGCCATCACTAGGGAGACGGGCCTCCCACACCTGAAGCCACTTCCTGGCCCAGCTTCCCACGAAAGTTCTTTCAGCTTGTTTCTCCCCTGTAAAGGCTGGCGACAACCAGATCGACCTAGGGTTTCAGGCCGGCTCTCTTGTTACGAAACAGGGTCCGGCGGCGAGGGCCTCAGGGCCTGCTGTCCGGCCTGAATTCTCCGAATTCTTCTGGAGTACTGTACTGAGTATTGAGCCCTATTTAACCTTCACAGCGAATCTAGTTTAGATTTTGGTGTCAGAGCTGCTTGGGTTCAAGTGATTCTCGTGCTGACACCTGAGAGCTGTGTGACTTTGGACAAGTTACTTTACCTTTCTGGGCCTCAGATTCTGGGGCTCAGAGAAGGGGAACGATCATGGATCTGCCGCACGGGGCGCTCTGTGGAGGGACGTGAGCACTCGAGAGGGTCTGGGATTTGGATTTTCACCCCCCGCCCCCGTCTACCAGGTCACGCCAGGACTGTGTACCGCGGAAGCCCAGTCTCTCCCTTCCTGATACCGCAGGGGCTTAGAGAAGACCCCTCTCTCCAGAAAAGTCTACAGAGACCCAAGGCCAACCCCGCTGGAAGGGGGAAGTGTGCAGAAATGGGGGAAAGGGGATGGCGTCCCCTACCTGGTACCCCGACTTCGCAAGGGGAGGGGCCACAAGGGCAGGGAAAGACTACGTGGTGGGCAACAGCAGAGGGAGGAGGACCCCTGGAGAGGCAGGGGGTGGGGGGAGTAGAAGGTCGGGGGCCAGAGCAGAGGAGGGCTTGAGGGAGGATGAGCGGAAGGAAGGAACCTGCGCTTGGGGGGGGGGGGGG
>NC_081574.1:13068658-13150564 GCF_022355385.1 Mustela nigripes | reverse complement strand
GGGGGGGGGGGGGGGGGGGGGGGGGGGGGGGGGGGGGGGCCTGGGAAGGCCGTGACCTTGAGGACCTGGAGGTTAGGCAGCTGGGGCAGCCGCAGAAGGAAGAGTGAGATTGCTCAGGAACAGACCTCCTGACCTTGTGAGGCCGTGAGAGGAAACCCCCTTTTGGGGAACCTGGCCCCGAAGGGACTGGAGGGGTGCAGGCAGGGGCCAGAGGGAGGGGAACACGGGCCGCGGGGCGGTACCTTGACTTTCATTATGGGGAAGACTTTCCTCGCTTGAGTCCCAACCCCAGGCTGGTACCCCTGCCAAGCAGTCGTCTTGCTGTGCCTGATGCAGCTTTGTGCCAGGAACTCCAGCCTGGATGGGAGAAGCTCCCTGCGGCCTGGCTGGTCCCTGCAAATGCAGGAATTCAGTTGGCCTAAAGACCCGCACATAGAAACCACTGCAAACCTCAGGATGGGAGTTCCCGAAGGTTCCTCGGGCTCCGGCCCGCTGCGGAGTCTTGCTGTGATGAGGGCCCCAGCGATGGAGATGGGGTGCGGGCCCCTGGGTCCAGGAGGTTCCTTATCCTGGTCTCGGGCATCTCCCTTACCCCAGCTCCCTCTGCCTAGGGAGGAATGAAGACTGGAAACTTGGGATTCCTGCTGGGGCCCTAAGGGCCATAAGGGAGCCCATTCAGACCTGGGACAGGGGTCAATCTTAGGTCAGTCCTGTGCTCAGAAGCCTCTAGGAGGCATCTCTGCCCTTCATGGGGCCAGCCAAGAGATAAGGAAGGAGGGAGCAACCCTGGGAGGCGCCAGGCCTGGGGAAAGACACCCCCCACCCCGCCTCACGCAGAGGGAACCCTTGGGTCCCAATAGGCAGGTGGAGGCAGGTGGGGGCATTGGGTTGGTCTTTCGTGTGGGTTTCTCACGCCTGGTGTCTCGGGGCCACCAGCACGACCCCATCACCTGCTCCTGCTTCACTTTAACTCTTAATTAGTTCCTCAGTCATTTAGACCATTTCTTTCTACACCGTAAATCGCTGATGTTTTAAAACTTAAAGTTTATTTTTGAAATAAGGGCCAGTCTTCTGGAGGCGTCCTGGAGGATTCCAGGAACGGCAGCTCCTTCGGATATCCGCGTGTGTCTAGAACACAGACATGGGGGTGGCTTTTCAAACCCATGCTGTCCCCGGGCCTCGTGGGGGCCAGGGAGTCAGACCTGCTCACGGCTTGGGTGCGTGCCCCCACCCAATTCTGACCTACCCGGGTGCCACTGAGCAGGGGCCAGGCCAGAGAGGAGCCCGGTGCAGTGGGCAGCCAAACCCCATAGGCACAAGGAGTGAAGGGTGGGGATTCCTGGAAAACGGGAGAAAGGCCACTTAGCTGCATTTGAGGATGTGTCTAGCACGTCCTGACCTGGAGAGGCCAGAGAGCGAGTGGGCAGGGATTTAGTTGGCTTGGAGCCTCCGACATCAGGCTTGGAACTTGGATGGTACGTGCAGCAAGACGAGTGGGAAGGGCATGGGTTTTGTCATGAGGCAGACCAGGCTTGCAGCTCTAGTTCCTGCAGCACTAGCCTGGGGCCGTGGGCCAGTGCCTAGCCTGGGGCAGGTGGGAAAAGCCTGGAAGGAAGCCCAGCTCTAGACTCTGGCTGTGGGGGCCTTCCCAGACCTGCTCACAGCAGTCCCCGCTCCGCCGAGAAAGAGCCCGGGTCTGCCTCCCACCTGGGCGAGCAATTCTAGAGGACAGAGGCCTTTCTTTCCTGGACCTGCTGTAGTGCCTGTCCCGTGTAGGACTCCTCCTTCAGTGGGAGCAGCTGGGCCTTTGCGTTGGTTTCAGATCGCAAACCATGGGATGAGGGCGCTCAGGCTCCGGCCCCCTGCAGGGTCCCCTCTGGCTTTCAGTGGTGAGGTGCCCAGGGAGGGAGAAGGGGTGCCGGCATGGTGGGCCCTGGGGGCCGCTTATTCAAGTGGATGGCAGCTCTGTCCTCCAGGCTCCCTCCTGACAGTGACATCCTAAGCGACCTACCCAGCTGGCTGAGCCCTCTGTGGTGGCTGCCATCACCGGGGAGCAGAAGACCCACAACCAGGGGCAACCTGGGAAACCTGAGGCTGTGCCGTCTGGGCTTTTGCTGCAATGAGAAACGAAGGTGTTCACCTACGTGTAGACTCTTCTGTATTAGCCGTGGAAGGGAGCACTGTGGCTCTGGTTCTCTGTGTCTCTCTCAAGCAGCCAAGGACACAGGAGGCGGGGAGGGAGCAGCTCAGGGGCACGGGTCTGGGCCCACTTTAAAGATGGGGAAGACCAAGGCCCAGAGCCGCCCGTGGTCTCCTCCCTTGGACTGGGAGCGGCCGGGACTCACAGGCGGCTCTCCGCCGCTGCGGGCCTTCTCCCAGCGGCACTGTCTCTCCGGGGAATTGCTAAGTTTGATTAACTGGAGCACTAATTGGCAGAGGCCGCAGAAAGAGCCCTGAGCTGTGGCGAGGCTGGTCCTGTTTCCCTGTGATTTACAAGAGCCGGCAAGTCTGCGTCCCCGTCTTAATAAGCGGCAGGGGAATTGGTGAGGGACGGCTTTCTAAGAATTCAGAGCCCTGGTTCTCCTCCCCCAGGGAGCATCGTGGCTCCTGCGGAGGGGTGGGGGTATGGGGTTTGGGAGTGAGGTGTGGAGCAGGCTTATGAAACACGGTCTCCTTATCTGGAGGGCTGGGGTCTGCTCGCAGGGTGAGAACTTTATGTTTTAGGACTGGTTTCCAAGCAGCCCACTGGTGTTAGAGCAGGGAGGAGGTGCTGGTCAGAGGCCCAGAGGGACCTTGCCACATCTTCTTCTTCTTCTTCTTGCCACATTCGTCTTCCCTGGTGACTCTGAGGGGGTGTGGGCTCCCGTGCGTATGCGCGCGCATGTATGTGTGTGTGTGTGTGTGAGAGAGAGAGAGAGAGAGAGAGAGAGAGAGATCGCATGCCTGGCTCTCTCTCTCCCATCACTCCAGCCCCCAAAGGGCAGGAAAGGGGTTTAACCCTTATTGGTGAGTTGGGCCGAATGAACTTGGCACTCTTGGCTCAGGGGGAGAGAAGGGTCCTCGCTGCCCCACAGGAGGGGCCTGCCTGGGGCCAGGACTGCTCATGAATGGGGGGCGGGCATTACCTACTTTTGGCAACTGGCTAGCAGCCTACTTTTCATGTGAAGCTACAGCCTCCAACTTGGTCTTAATCTAAGGAGATATTTCGGCTTTCATGTGCCAACGTTGGTCCTTTCATTTCCATGAAAACTTGGGTCGGACATAAGGGCTGTTGGTTTCCCACAGGCCTCCAAAACGATAGCGGGCTCTAGCACGGACCTTCTCTGAAGGCAAGATGCCAGCTCAGAATGCCATTTACAAGTGGCATCCGTTAGCTTCTCTGGGTGACAAGAAGGCTGACTCCCCTTCTTTCCTCCCTCGGCTGCCACAGGGCTGGGCTGATGAAGGGGACCGATGTCTCCACTGCAGAGGTGGGGGGAGCCAAGCCTGCTCAGGCCTCAGCTGCCCCGTGAATCTGGAGGGAGTTCCCTTTTCCAGGCTGTCACTGAAGCACTTTCAGGGAGAGCCCGGCTCCCTCAAAAAGAAAACACCGCCCTGAATTTCAATGACCATCTGGGAAACTCTTCCCTGGCATCTTCCCCGGCAACAGGACTGTTCAAACACAAAGGGAAACAGTGTGATAGTTCAGAAATCACTGTTTTCGGGGGGGGGGGGGGGGGGGGGGGGTTGCAAGCCTCGCGGCGCCCGGGGACAATTCCTGGGGGGGATTATTTTGATCCACGGAGCAAGATGAACATTGCTTGACCCAAGTTCCTGCCTGGTGTGGAAGGAAATTTTGCAGGAGCAATTTTTGCAAGGACCAGGCCTCGGGGAGGGAGTGCGTGAAGCAGAAGTAATCGTCTTATGTGTGAGGCTCTGGGGGCAGAGCCAAGATGGGGAAAGGGAGGATAATTGGGTTTGGCCTAATGGGGGTGGGGGGGAGCCGGGCCCAGGGTGAGCCGGCGGCTCTGACCTCGGTCGCGTTCTTCACGGACGACGCTCATCACTAGGGGGCGCTAGAGCCCTGCCCGAAAGTGCCCGGCCGGCGGTGCCAACCTCGGGGGAGGCCCCAGGAGAGCCCGTGGCCCCAGGTCCTCCCTAACCCAGACCCTCCTTGGGGTTTTAGGAGAAGAAAGCGTCCCAAAGGCCCTGCCGCTGTGCCACTGGATGTTGGGATGGCTTTTCATTCCCGCAGGAGCCAGAGCCCTGGGGGTCGAGGGAGGGACAGGGGCAGCCCCGGGATGGAGATAGAGGGGACCTGAGGAGAACATGCTCTTCCCTCTGCTACCTCCCACGTGCCGCTTGCCTCGGGGCTCTCAGCCCCGAGCGGTTTTCTCCTCCTGGGTCACCCGTGCATCTTCTCTGGGTCACTCAGTGGCATTGGTCGATGCTTGAGCCAGAAGCATGAACCCCATCCCACCCCACACCCCCTTCCTTCCACCTGGCTGCAGGGTCAAAACTAGAAATAACGTCATAGCTGAAGTGAGGAGATTTTAAAAATCTGCTTGTTTAGAACCTTTTGTAAGTAAGTTGGGGACGAGCGACTCCAGTTTCCTGTGATGTCCTGGGTCATGATGTAAAGTGCATCTGCAAAGGAGGCGATTTCCCTTCCTCAACGCAGGCTGGGTGCTTGCGGCTGGGCCCCCGCTCACAATTCACTCTATAAGCAGGAGGATGTCACCGAGCCACTGTCTGGCCCCAGAAGTCACAATTTATGCTTCTAATTTTAATTTTCTTCAGCCTAGGTCCCCAAAGGATTGATTAAATTTGCTTTGTGGAACCCATTAACACTAAACTGAATAATGACGCTGTTCTAGGCTTTGAATCAGTTTCTAGTAAATTCTCTGCACACGGGGACTCTAGGAAGCCTGTATCCCTCCATAACGGAATTTTAAGTCGGTTCATGGATGAAAAGGTTTTTCTCAACTTACCTAAAAGGTGTTAGTAATTAACTAATTACCAGGAGACCACTGCTGGCAGAGGTGGTGAATAGGAAATGGGACCGCTGGTAAGAGAGAACATTCATTATGTGGTTTAAATTAGAAGGTAGAAAAACTCGAATGACTTATCACTATCTCCTTGGTCCTCTGCCTTAACGCTGTGGTTAAAATAGGTCATGATGACTTATAACTAATTTTTATTTTTTCATTGGCTTCGTTGGATGCCAGACGAATAGCTTATGGAGAATCTAGATAAATAGCCTGACATAGGCATATATGCAAATCCGCGGTCATTCTTTTAGAAGTCTTTTGAGAAATTACAAAGTCATTAATATTGCATGGCAGACTTTCTTATCGAAGACGAAGGGGCTGAGGAACCAGAAATGTTGGCAGGCAGAGGGGAGCTCACGGGCCTGGGCATTTTTATACGATGAAAAATGTAATTGGTGACTCTAAATTATGGCAGCTTTGGCAAGGCTAAGCGAGGGAATGAGAGCAGAGTGGGGGCATCTCCAGTGCTTTCCTGGGTAGTGATGCCGGGAGACTGTCTGAGGGTACGGAGGGTGCTCACTGACTGGAAATCATTGCTTTACCTTGGCCTGAGCAGCCTTTGTGACCTTGAAAAACACAGATTTGTCTAAGTCCCTTTCAGGCTCCCCTTCTAGAATGTGATGCATTTCCTGGACTGGGGTGCTGGAATGAGCTTGCTGCTCTCAGAGAAAGTGCGACGAAATCTGGGTATTTGTGAAAGTAGGAGCTGAGTCGTCCTTCAAGGCCTGGGGGAGGGGCGGGCGCAGTCTCCGCATTGCAGCGAGGGAGCGGCTGGGAGCGCTGGGAGCGCTGCCCGCCCCGGGGTGCTTTGCCCCAGACGCGCGGTGTGGCTCACTGCCTTCCCTGTTTCCCCTTTTGGACGCCTCCGTTTCAAAAGCAGCTCAGACAGCTGTTTTGCTGTTCAGCAGGTGAGAGCAACAGCTTCATTTGGGAGCCGACCAAGATAAAAGAAAGAAAAGACAAGACTGGTGAGCAGAGAGCAGGAGGCATGCTTAGTCTGGGTACCACGGGCAGGAGGCTCTCCTCTTTGCAAGTGCTCGAGGGCTGGTGTTTCTAATCAGGGACTGTGCTTACTGATGTCCAGGTTCACGTGCAAGTGTTGGGTGACGTGTGATGAATGTAAACAGGTGGACAGGAATTGCACAGATGCGCCAGCGGCAGAGCCCAGACCTGGAAAATTCTTTCCCAGGATACGATTTTTACCTACAGTGTTTCTCTTTGCTATTGTTCAGACACGGCTTTTGAGGAGAGGCTTGGAGAAAACGAAAGTCAGAATCCGCCTCGGTTTTTCTGGATTTCCTGGGTGGGAGCGCGTTAAAGTCTAATTTGAGGAGAAGGGGGAGGAAAAAAAAAAAAAAAAAAGACCAGTTTGCCAAGTGGAGTGACCTGATTCTTGTTGGATCAACATGTTGTCACTACAAAGCAAGTGTGATGAAGCCCGCCTTTTCAGAGGAGAATCAAAGCCTTGCCTGCCGGCCTGGAAATTGCTGACCTCAGCATCCCGCTCATCAGCCCGGCTGTATGTAGATGTAGACATCTCCAGGAGGCTGGGAGCCTATCAGGCCAAAACTGATTATTCTAATCAGGTGTTTTGATTAAGCACTTATTGCCAGGATCACAGGAACGAGGTCTGTTTTCCAGCAGGAATGGGCAGTAGTTTTTTTTTTTTTTTTCCTTCTTTTTAAAAATTCTTCTTTCTGGGGATCATGTTTGACTTTGTGGGGGTATATTTAACGTTTTTTAAAAGTAGGCCATGGGAGGAGTCCCCTGTGAAGTGTACAATGCTGAGCTGGTAGTGTGGCCAGTGGACACAGAAATTAAAAAGAAAAAAAGAAAAGAAATGATAGGACCAACTGGGTTGCCAATGAATCAGGACCCCCTACAAAGCATCTGTTTGCATCCTTTGCCCTAAAATACATGCTGGCTAGCCCAAAACTTAAAAAAAAAAAAAAAAATTATAAACACACACACATTGGGTTGGCTTTTATTGGAATGCCTAGATGCAATCTATAGTCAAGGTATGGAAAATTCAGGTCACATAGAAAGTTAAGAAGGCAAATGAAAAGAACAATACAAATCAGACAAAATTTACATCTCAAAATATCATGAAAGCATTTTGACTGGCTTTGCCTAAAATACTCTGAATATCAATTTTTGTTTGTAAGCTAATTCTTTCCATTATACAGTCCCCCACCCCCCACCCCCAACTCTTAGAAAAAGGTCTTTTGTTTACATATTCCCCAAGGTCACTATTTCTTGTAAAAGCATGTCCAGATCACAAGTCTTTTTAGAAAGAAATAGGCTCATTATACCTACTAACAAGACACTAATTGGGTTGATTTGATTTCATCTAAAATAAGCACCAAGAGATACACCCAATCTGTTATTTTTCGGTGCCAGCCTTAAGGACCAGTCCATGTCGAGAAGAGGGTAGGATTATGATTTCACTTCTGTCACGTGGTACAAGCTTCTCATGGTCAATGCATCAGAAACATTTCTGAGAATTTAGACTCAGAGCCTATTTCAACCAAAAGTACTTAACAGCATGCTAAACAGTCCTGCAGAAATTCCATCGAACAGAACTGCAAACGCCTAAGGTAACAGTTAAAAAATAAAATGTAAAACAGCCATGTTTATGTGGTTTGAAATCTCATAGTTTTTTTAAACCGGGGCTTCGTAATACTCGCCAAAGGATTTCCAGGATAAAAAATATTAATGCTAATCTGTGCTTTCATTCTAATAAAATATCAGCATTCATTAGAAGATTAATTACTTCGGTATGTTCTACCAAATACACAAAGACAGTAATAGCACTGATACTGTAAATTCAGTAGCTATTTTGAAACCTTCCCAGCCAATCTGTTTAATAAACACGCCTACTGTGCAATTTAGAGTATGTGATACATACAAAGCAGTTAGAAAATTATTTTCAATACATCACTTGAACCTTTATATTTACGACATGACATGTTCACTTGCTATATTTATCACCATTATACATAGAGGAAAACAGTGTGTACTATAGCTCAATGAACTGAGAAATATTTTTCTAAAAATATTTTTGTGGCTGAATTTAGTGCTCACGAAAAGAGATTTGCAATAGCGGCTGGCCCAACCCGGGAGTACAGATGGCCGCTGTGCCCGGGCCGGCTCGCGCGGGTGCGGGAGGGCACGGCCGACATTTCACTTCCAGCTGGGTAGGCCACCCCCCGCACCCGCAGTCTTCCCCGAGACAGAGGAGGCGGCCATTCAAACCAGCTCCCAGGACGGGTGGGATCCTGCGGACTGACAGGAGCCCGTCTCTCCCTTTTGTGTCCCTCTTGGTGACCTGACGGTCCACACCCAAGGCTAGCAGAGGGACCCCGACCTTTCCCATCTGGCCCTCTTCCCGCTGCTCAGGTTCTGCTATCTTTCCTAGATCTTAAGACACATGTTGACGGTCAGGACTACATCAGATCCTTTCCTTCTCACGCACGTTTCCTGGAGCATCTGATGTGGTCTCTTGCCTCCATCACGAAATGGAGCTTCAAGGAATGGTTAACAGTAAAAACCCTGTGGTTAATTCTATCCACTCCCCTCGACTTTTAGGGGACGAGAGAGGACCTCTCCGGCCCAGTTGCTATATTTTATTTTTATTATTATTATTATTAATTCATATCTTCTGCTATATTCCACCAGCCTTAGTTTTCTGCTGTGCCTCTCGGTTGATAAGGGTTGAGGACACTGGCCCGATGAAAAAGAGAAGACAGACTAAGGAGCAGTTCTCTAATCAGCCACCCACTTCGGATTGCACTGTCCTATCCATCTAGTGATAGAAAGTTGCACATTTTTTTTTCCAACCTAATACAAAAATATTAACACTTCTGGACATTATAGGCATAAGTCGTTATATCTCTACAATATAATAATTTATACTGTACAGCTATAACAGATAACAAAAGGTGCAATCCTTTTAAAAAAATCACACAGTTCACATGTTTTTATCATTTTATTTTTAAGTATAAACTTTTTAAACACTTTACATAAATTAACTCCTCTGAGACTAATATTTGATGTACAGTAAATCGTAATTCATATAAAAATCCATAAACAACTTGTCTCACATAATTTACAAAAAAATCAGGGTTTCCTTTGCTTATCAGTGACAAGGATTCTATTTGCCAGTTTTTTTTCCCCCGCAAGGCAAACCACGTTAGCATTGTAAAATCCATTATGAAATCCCCGCCAGAGCAGAACTCGCTTGTGCCGATGTCCTTTTACAAAGCAGCACAGGGAAAGCAGCTGGGTTGTCTACAAACAGTAATTTTGCCCCACGTTTTAAAATTAACAGAGATATATATCACATCCTATGCAGAGAGACTACTTGTAAGCAAAGGTCGACAATTCGGTCGTATCTGGAAACACTGTATGCACTTTGTTTGGACCTTAGTTAGATACAGTGTCTCCAAGGAACGGAGGGCCTCGCGCAACACGTTTAGGCCTTTTTTTTTTTTTTTTTTCCCCCCTCCTTTCTTTCACTTATTTATTTTTCCTCTTAATACTTCCCGTCCGACTGAGTGCAGCGATATGCATATGTAAACATATTCTTTAAAGCCGATCACCTTTAAGGTCATTCAGAAAAAAAGTGTTTTTGAGTTTTTTTTGTGGATTTTCTTCGTGGTCGTCTTCTGGTCCTGACCGCAGTCCGGGTCTCCCGGAAGGCTCTTCCGCGACGGAGAGTCCGCTTCGGATTGTGCTCCAGAAAGATCCGAGCAGAGCAGAGCAGGGGCGTGGGTGAGGCTCCGGAGGGACGCGGCGCCCCGTCCCCGGCCGGTCCGCCCGCCCGCCCGCCCCCGCGCGCGCGTACCTACGCGGGGTGGCCGCCTGTCCCGGGCGCGGCCGCCGGCCCCGGGGGGTTACCTCTTGCCGATCTCGCTTTGTCGGAGGAACTGGATGTTGTTGGCGCTGTCCGCCAGCTCGGGGTACTGCTCCACCGAGAGTACGTAGTACCCGTCGTAGCCCTGCACCTTGCCCGCGCTCAGCAGCTGCCGCTTCTCGCCCTCCGTCCAGAGGCGCGCGCCCTCCTCGCCGTCGCGCACGCGCTGCTGCTCGCGCGCCCAGGCCCGCGCGAGCGCGCGCTGCCGCGCCTGCTCCAGGATGCGCGCCTTCTCCTCGTCCAGCGTCATGCCGTAGCGCACGTGCAGCGCCAGCGCGCCGAACTGCATCTCCACGTCGGCGAACCTGCGCGTCCTGCCGTTGACCACCGTGGTGGACTGCGACACGGTCACGTTGATGCCGTTCTCCAGCGCCTTGCGGCCGCTCGTCAGCCGCAGCGTGCCCAGGTCGCTCTCGGGCGTGCTGGTCTTGATGAAGTAGTGCGTGTCCTTGCCCTCGATGGTGAAGTGCAGGTTCTCCAGGTAGAAGGCGTTGTTGAGCACGGCCGCCACCTTGATGCAGTCCTCGTTGGCGATGTTGAGCACGTTGGTCTGCACGCGGCCCTGGCTCACGGCCAGCATCACGCCCTTGCCGATGAGCGACTTGACCGTGGCGAACCACAGCCACGACGGCGCGCCGCCGCCCTTGCGCCGGCTCACCTGCACCTCGGCCATCTTCCCCAGGGACAGGAAGGCCTGCGCTTGCCTCGCCACCTGCTGCTGGACTCCGAAAATGGGCTGCGGAGCAAACAGAGCCGGGGCGGGGGGGCGGGGAGGGACACGGTTTAGAGAACATCTGTAGCTCTTGGTTGCCCGGGAGCCAGGCTTCCTGGCAGCGCGCCCGGTCCTGACAACAACCCAAAAAGAGGGGTCTGGGGGTGGGGTGGGGGGGACGTCTGTGGAGCGCTCCCAGGCATTTATTAAAAGCTCAGTGGGCTCTTTAGAGATGAAAGGGCTTAAAAACAACTCCGGGTGGAGGAAGGCACTCAAAGGTCCCTTCCCCTGAAGTTGATCCAAATCAGTTTTGAAACGGAAAAAGAGGGGGACTTCATCATGTATTAGCTAAGGGCTTTTTAGTCTCCATCGTGAGCACAATATGGTTTCAGCTTTTCTCTTTTAGTGTCTGGATGCCCCTTTCCCACGCCTATCGCATTTGGGGAACCCCGTTCCTCAGGGTCACTGCGGCTTTCTCTCTGGGAGCCCCGGGAGGAAGCGGCCAGCACACACACAGGTCTGAAAGGCTGGGCTACTCCGCGCGGGACCACCGCGTCCTGCTTCATAGGCTTTGGAATGCCTGTGCTTTCATTGAGGGAACCTCTGTCCTCTGTTCCAGCAAACACAGTTTTCAACTGCATTTCCCCAGCGCTACCTGCAGAAGCGGACTGTACAGGGCCCACTGCGCAGTGGGACAGCTGGAGGGGAGTGTTTATTACTTCAGGGAAACATCAACTTTTTGGAGACAGGGACGGTGGACCATCGACGCTGGCAAATGTTTTGAATTGGGGGCGTCTGAACTCAGCCATTTCTTCTACTGCCAGATGTTTGTCTGGCCGGTGTTTCCCCCCAAACATCTGTTTCATCTGCAGCAGTGAAAGAAACATTTGTTTTTTCTGCACTTGGGGCGGCCTCCAGTGTCTTTGCCAGCCATTCCCTAAGCTGTCCTTACCCTGCGCTTCTCTTGACAGAGAACTTGAACCATATTTAGGAGGCTGCCTAGGAAGAAAGTTGGCAAGTCCATTTGTACAGTAAGACTTAAGTGTTCGCAGACATGCTGGAAAGTCAGACACAATTAGGACGTGCCTGTTCAGATGCCTTGGGAAACTTCAATGTGTCGTCAGGACACTTTATCAGTGTAGATATATTTGCAATTCGAAATGTGAAAATGGCTCCCCGACCTTGGAAACATGATGGGTTTTGCTTTCTAAAAAAATGTAAAGGTGACATCTCGAAGAAGGAACTGTTTAATGTGAAGTATGAAACACCTACCAGAAAACAGAGGTATTGGCACTGAATACACTGTGTGTGTGTGTGTGTGTGTGTGTCTGTGTGGGTGTTTCAGCCATGATTGCTTTTCTCTTTGTAGTCACTGAAATTATAGGAAATTGCTCAAGGGGGGCAAGGGATCAATCTTTCTAAGAAACTCTGCACTCTCTTCTCCTTATCATTATGGGGGAACCCAACTTCTTGATCTTTAATTATTCCTGCTTTTAGTTAGAAATTCTAGTGTTTTGTTGTACATTTCTTTCTGATCTCCGAAAGACAGGAATTAAAAGGGCCATTTTCTGAAATGGCAGCTTTGAGTTTGCAATTTTCCATTCTTTTTCTTTTATTTTAGTTCTCAGAACAATTATAGGCCTCCTGAAATGTTATTTTCAGGAAAATTCTATAAACACCTAGTTGCAGATGGAGCTTTATCAGAGGACATTTTATTTTTATTTTCAATCTGTTCCCGTGAAACACTCTTCAGATTTTAAAGGAGTTGAACTTTGCGGCATTGTTTGTGGCCTGCTCATTTGTAATACGAATCCCAGGCCCTCCCGTTTATTGTATCTTTGCCTTAAGGTCCCAAGGGCTATAAATGTGCTTCCACGGGGGTTCTCTGTAGAAACCTTGTGCTCCAAAATGAGCTCCCTCATTTTATTACCTTCTGATAATGTCTTTTTATGTTTTTATTAGCATCACTAAAAACAGATTTAAGCCTGTTTAACAGGCCCCTGGTTTGCTGCACAGAAGTGGATATTTTTCTAGCCTGAAAGAGTCAAAAAAATGGAAAATGGGTCTTTGGCCCAGCTTTCACAAGAGCAGTTTGGTTAAACGGGTAAATACGCCCCAGCTCAGCCATCGGTCACCTTTTCACAGTTTTGCTATTTGTTTCTTACCGGTACATCATCCCACTGCTGACTCTTCACAAGTTCGTAAGAAGGCTCGGTTAAATCAAATTTGGGAACAGGGAATCCAGGAATAGCATTGTGCAGATGGAAACCAAATGTCACCAGCCAGCTGTTAACATCTAGGAGAAGATTGTTCAAAACGAGCGGTGTTAGAGTTATTTTGTGCTTTCATGCGTTGAAATTCTTACCTTTAAAAAAACCCCCCAGTTCACAAACAATAGCCTG
This sequence comes from Mustela nigripes, assembly GCF_022355385.1. Classification (NCBI taxonomy): domain Eukaryota; kingdom Metazoa; phylum Chordata; class Mammalia; order Carnivora; family Mustelidae; genus Mustela; species Mustela nigripes. The sequence continues at coordinate 13,137,505 of NC_081574.1, read as the reverse complement.
AAGAGGATCACATGGTTGCCTGCCTTCTCCCATTCTGATCCCGCTACTTCCAGACTCGAAGCCACCAGCCTCCGTAACAGAGCGATGGCAAGGGCTGAGACTAGCAAAGTGTCACACGTGCGAGGTGGCATCCGGGGCTTGTAATATGCGATGAAAAGGGGTAATAACAACAGCCAGCAGCATGAAAGAGCGGCCGCCGAGGAAAACAGAGGGAATTGGTAGTTAGTCAAGACTGGTCTTAAATAGAAGTTGAGTGTTATTAGCTTTCAAAAGCGATTGCCCAAGGATATGCAGCTTCCACAACCCATTTTCTATTAATAAAAACCCTAAATTGAGAGAATTAAAATCAACAGTTGATTCTTAATCAAAGAGGAATGCTGAAAACTGGCAGAACTGGCTAAGGGCACAGAAGTCCGGATTCCCATCAGCTCTGACTTCAAAGGCGCACTTGGGCACAGGTGGAGACGAACTTTTTGGGGAGAGAACCTGGAAACCTTTAAAATGGTATTTTAAAATATTGCCATGTGACTCCCAAAGCCATTAAGCTCAGAATAAGGCTTTTATTCTATTCTGAAGGTTATAATGTTACAGAACTACTCAGCAGGCTTGCAGCTTTATGAGTACAGTTGGGTGTAGATTATTTTATATATTAAGCACATTGCTGGAAAATTTGAAATTGCATTTCACCTAATATATTTTATGCTGTTCCATCTCTCTTTTGATGTTTTCCAGAAAGTGCTGCTATGGCATTCACTGCAGTCCATGTTGCTAGGAGAGGATGGATTCAGGAGCTGTGGGCTTTCCCGCCTTTCACACAGCCCCTGTCAACACCTCTTAAATAACCAGTGGTAAACTGCTTGTCAGAATGATGGAGAGCCACTTGCTTCCCATTTCCTCCTCTAGGGCACAAACTCTCACCTCATCACCAGGCTGACAGGTCCTCTGTCCAAACATCATATGGCTACAGAACCAGTGGTATTCTCCCTCTTTTAAAAGGAGGGATGGTGGTGGTGGTGGGAGAGAAAAATCCCAAGTTCATCACGTAGGGTAGAGAGTGTTACTTTTTTTTTTTTGTGTGTGTGTGTGTGTGTGTGTGTGTGTGTGTGTGAGTGTATTTAAGAGTACAGGGGCCTTATGTTTTGGAGGAAATTCCCCTGAATGGTAGTGTTGGGGGCAAAGTTGTTCCTACTATGAATAATGTCTGTGTAACAGTGAATACATAAAAATCACAGGGTCTTAGGTATGGAAAAGTATTGCCAAAATAATGGGACTTGGATGCCGACGTGTATTGAGAGAGCTGAAGGAGAAGTCCATGAGGGTGTTGCTGAGCCAGGATTGTGAAAGAGGCGAGTGTCAGCTGGTTCACACGGAGGAGAGCTATGACAAGTTTTGGCAGTCTGGGAAAGCACAGAGCAGATGTGAAAGGAACAGGGGGAAGCCTTTTGAGAGCTATACCAAGAACTGAGAAAACAGGCATCTCAGTATGCCTCAAATACTGAGCAAGAGAAGAGACAGCCTGAAGGAGCATCTAACACAAGCCAAAACAAAACACAAAACCCCAAACCAAACTAAAACAACAAAAAAAAGAAAACAGGATAGAACCTTCTTCCAGGAAGCATACACATGGCAGAGAGGTTCACATGGTAGTCTAAGTCAGGAAAGGAAGGTGGGATCAGAAGGATTCCGAATCCATTGAGTGCAGGGTGAGTGGAGAAGTCAGGAACCAAAGGGAATTAGAGCAGTGCCTGCAAAGACCTTGTCTCTCATCCTGGTAGTTTGGTGGTGGCAGAAGTGGGATGAGATGTTTCAGTCAGATCACGCCTGAAACTTGGAAAGGTCTTATGACCCCCTATTGGCGGAAAAATTAGCGTGTCTATTAGTAGTGCCACCAAGTAAAAACTGGTGCTCCAAATAGTATGAAGACGGTAGTGAAAACAGAAACAAGACCCTCTGGCGAAGCAAGTGGTGGGAGAAACTCTTCTTTTGTTGCTCTGAGGTGATAGTGGAGGGGAGTTAGACATCCCAGGAATGAGATGGTGAATCACACTCTGCTGTGTTTCATGGTTCCTCCATTAGAACCTCACACATGGGGGCGCCTGGGTGACTCAGCCCTGCATCGGGCTCTCTCCTCAGCGGGGAGCCTGCTTCCTCCTCTCTCTCTGCCTGCCTCTCTGCCTACCTGTGATCTCTCTGTCAAATAAATAAAAAATCTTAAAAAAAAAAAAAAAAAAAACCTCACACTTGTAAAAGAAAAACCAACATTAAACATAAAGCCACATGACTTAAAGGAGAGTTGGGATCAGAATTCCAATTTGGGGGCTCCCGAGTTCATCCTGTTTTCCACAGCCCCATGTCACCGCCCTTCCTTAAGGGACTGGATTCCATATCATTTCAGAAAATTGTGGCCTTGGGCATTGGAGACAGAATAGGAAGTAACAAATGATGCCTCAGTTTCCCTTTCTGGTTTCTCTATGGTTCCACAGAGAAATAAACCCATTTAAAAGGCTAGGCATTTGATTTTGCAGGAGTAAAGTGTAAGGCTAAAGAAAGCAACTCTAGTTATTGTGTGTATTCATATAAGGAGTAAAGGAATTCTGCACTTGGAAAGGAAAAAAAAAATGCTTACCTGTGATGTAATCTTTCACATCATGGATTTTGCTTGCAGGGTTGTTATTCCTAAACATGTAGAGGTTAAAAGGAGCTGGGTCCTTCCCAATTCTCTTCCAGATTTCTATGTCAGGCGTTGTCCATCGTCCTGCCAAAATATCATAATCTCTTTCTCCAAAGTGGATTAATTTTGTGAGTGGGTCATATAAGCCACCATGAAATCCAATTACCAGTTGAAAGTCAATATTGGAGTCGAAATAGATTTCTCCATATGCAGTATACTGAATCTGTTTCAGCATAAGCCCATTGCTACTGAAAACAGCCAATGGTGTCCCTGTGTTATCTGACGCAATGTAGAATTCATCCCCACTGCTGATTTCCATAGCAAAGAGATGTCCTTGGAGATCATAATAGAGAGAAGTGATTTCTGAACTCGAGTGGTTGTAGACATGAGTAATCCTTGTGGGATACGTTAAGTCAGCATAAAAAAACTGCAGATGCTGTCCCAGACTGGTTTTGCTAGACACGCGCCTTCCCAGGCCATCATAACGATAGATCACTGTCCAGCCACTGCCTTTACTATAAACTCGAGTCAGAAGGCCCTTGGAGCTGTACTCAAAGATCTCTGTGCCTCTCTGACGCAGGAATCCATCCTCATCCAACCGATACTGAACATCCCCGAGGCGAGTGATCCTGTCTCGCAAGTCATAGCGAAGAGGTGTCAGACGTGCACTGTTACTCGGGTTCAGCAAATGGAGGTTTCCATTCAGGTCATAGTTGTAGCGCCACATGATCTTTTCATTTAGATAAACAGTCTGGAGCTGCCCGTCAACATCGTACTCGTAAGCGTATTTGGTAGTATTGGCAAAGGGCCCTATTTTGATTTCTCTTTTGGTCACCCGACCCATGTTATCATACTGAATTGTAATCCAGTACATGAGTGACCTGAAAATCTCGTACTGAATTTCCTTGATGCGGCCATGGGCGTCAAAGTGTTTTGTGTATGTCATCACCGCCGTGGAGATGATCTGGTTAATATCATAATATATAACTCCAAATTTTCCAAACTGCTCAACTTTGCCGGAAATGTCATCAAACTGATAGAGATCGATGGGCAGAGGTGTTTCATTGATGACCCCCTGCATGCTGGTCACTCGAAAGCTGTTATCATAGCTGTAGTCGAACCTCGCATTGACCATCCCGTCCTCGCTAAAGCGGAAAATCTGCCTGTCAATCAGGGGGCCAATTTGCCTGTACCTGATGGTGCAAATAAAACCATCGCTCTGGAGGTTGACGGTTTTGAGGACTCCTGCTGTCTCATCGTAGGTAAAACTGACTCTCGTGCTATCGTACAGGATCTCGGAGAGCCTGGTCTGCCTCCGGTACTTGAACAAGACCCTGCGGCTGGTTCCCAAGAAGGCCGTCTGCAGAAGCAGCCCCTCCTCATTGTAGTCCGTGATGACCGAGGCGTTGCTCTCAGGGGGGTTGTAGATGTTGCGGTAGTAGCCGATGGACCGCATGGTCTGCATGGTGTGGCGAGCCACACTGGGCATGGTGATGGCGGACAGCCGGTCCCACATGTCGTATTCGAAGATGTACTGCCTCTGGCTGTGAAGCAGGAGGACCATGGACTGCGAAGACACAACAGACAGTTGTTCAGTATTTGTGACCCGCGGTGGGGGAGGGGCAGGTGCGGTGGAGGTGGGGGTAAGCAAAAAGCACATCCTGTGACCGCGAACACACAGAAACATTTAGCTCGAGAAAATGATTTTCATTTTAATGGGGCTCTCCTTGACCTTAAACGTTGTTAACAAGCCCTGGCCTGATTTGCTCGGATGCTTCATCGTGAGGGGCTCTGCAGTTAGTGGCTCAAGATCCATAAGGTGCCACTTGTCATGGCTGTACCATTCTTTTCCTAGGTGTCCACAGCCAAGCAGCAGACTGCCGATGGCTGGGGCTAAGTCACAACACAGGCCTGCACAAAGCAGCTCTAAAGACAACGTTTCAAGGAGAAAGCAGCACAGGGGCAAAGTAATCCTACCCATCATCAGCAATTATTTAGGAAGGTGGCTTTTCCCCCTCATTTGACTGAAGAGCCACTCAAATCATGTTTTAATTTCCAGTGTGGGGGGGGAGGAGGTGTAAAGCATTCAAAATATTACTTTATGAAGAAGCGACCTAAAATTAATAAAAAATGGATAATGTGCATATAAAGCATCAACGTCAACAAACATCGCTAAATCACATGGTGAACAAGAGCTGTAAAGGCCCTTAATTGAAATACGGATCCCGGTATGGTTTTCTTGGTTGGTTTGTTTGCAAATTCTTACCTGTCATCTGGAATGACAATAAAATCTACATTTTTGAAATTAACTTTAGCGAGTACCAAATCTGATTCATGTCTTAGCTGGTGCAGGAATGGTTTCTGGGCTACATTCCACTTTGGTGCTAAATAACGCAGTGAATAAATATATAAATTAAAACGAGCTCTGCTTATTTTGCAAGGAATAGCAGAAAGACATGAGATGATCATTTATTAGGGCTGCATGAGAGAAGCTCAACCCTGAGGCTCAATCGTGGATAATGTAGCTCAGGAGAGCATGGGCGATGCTCTCCTCTGCGGAAACTTGCCCCAAACCCCATTAGACCAAATGCAGTGATGGCAAATCTGGCGCGATGGGTGTGTTAGGAGCCTTCCTGGGACTTAGCTTTGCTTTTGCCAGAGAAACACATAATCCCTTGTCCAAGGCACGTTCCCTTTCTCTCTACTGTCCACCATCTTTGGAAGCAGCCTGCATGACGAGTTCTGTAGTGTGTCCTCTGTGGGCCTATCTAAGGGCAGTATTTGGCTGCTAGCTGTGCAGTAGATGTCTTGAGAACCGTTCCTAATAGTTTCCACTGAGCCATGGAAGACTTGGATGGTTGCTGAATTCACAGGAATTAGTAGCTAGTTGTGTAGTCATTTAAAATCACATCTGATGGTAGTTAGTAAAATGTTACTACTTCTGCTATGAAGAAGTCTGGGTTTAGGGTGCCTATCCTAGCAAGGAAATGGAAAAGGAAATGGAAATGGTTTGGTGGATTTTAGGGATTTGAGACAGAGGATGAAAGCACTTGCTGGCTTTTCTGATCCCCACTGAATACACGAACGTGACCGCAGTTACTGATGGTGTCTTCTCCTGTCAATGGCTCTTATCAGGGCCGTGCTCTCTGTCTCTTTTTAAACATTTCTCCATGGTTGCTATCAATTTTTAGGGTCTGGGTATTTCTGTTACATGTCTCTGTAATGTGCTTAATTAAGTTACTTTGGGAAAAGTGTTTCAGGATGAAGTGGGGACCCACTCCCCGCTTCTTCAGGGGGAAGTTGTCTCGAATTTGTTAAGTTGGAGGGTGACGTGTTTTCCAGGCATGAGGACTGGCTCCCAGGAAGGTATGTGTGCAGGGGGACTTCCTCTTTGGTCTCTCAAGAAATCACCATTGGAGTAACTGTGGAGAGTGATGATTACTGAGGAGGGAAACTGTCATCGGGGGGGGGGGGGGGGGTCCACTGTCTCAAAGGGGAGTCTCTTCGAAGGGGAGCAGATGAGCAGACGAGGTTTTTGAGAGAAGAGACTGGCAAGTAGGCACCCAGCTGGAAGTGTTCCTGAGTTGGGAGGCATCTGTGGGGAGCCGTGAACCTGACACTGGTTCTCCGGAAGGCTAGTCTGGGTGGAGGCCGTCTAGAGGTAGACGGAATGACTGCCGGGCAGTGGGGTTGGGTGCAGACTGAGCAGAGTTGTGCAGAACGAGACGGCGTGAGGTGAGCACAGCAGCGGCCCTGACTTGAGTGTCCGGGGGGACAGGTCACTCTGGCCGATGTGCGTAAGGCTGGAGGCAGTGACCACTGCGTTTGTGACTTGGGCTGCCCTGTGCCTCATGGGCCCAGGTGCAACAGGCATTGGAACTCAAAACAGAACCCTCCCTAGGACTCAAGTTTGTCTCAAGGGCAAATGAAACGTTCCACGAATTTGCTCTTTGGTGGATTTTGTTTTTTACAGAAGGGAATTACAGGGAGGTGGCCTGTTCCCTGTCCCTTTACTGTGCTTTCATCCCTCTGCATCACAGTCACTGTCCCAAACCTCTCAGAGTGTGACTGAGGGTTTTGCATGTGGGTAAGTTTAGGTCTTTTTTGGTGTCATGTTTAGTGCTTAAGGACAGAGGAAAGCCTTCCTGGGGAGGCTTACACCTTTTATATGCACAAGAGAGGAGAGATGACACAGAGTGCCCGAGATGCGGCTTTCTGAAAAATAGCCTCTTTTGGAATAATGCATAGATAGGATCTACACGCTTTTTGTGGTTATGCTGACGCACTGCCGGCAACAGCACAGAATGGACACACGAGCAGTGCTAACGTGAGGCTTTCTCAAATGAAAGAGCCAGCTCGGAGATGATTTACAAATGACTTACATGCTCAAGGTCTAATTTGTGAATGTTGTCGACGCAGAATCTTGGCAGGTGGACAGCGTTACTGCTTGTTTGTTTGTGGCATAAATCACTTAAAAGGGTCTCCAGTAGTAGAACCTAACTAAGGAGAAACTACTACTCTAATGCAGAAATTCATCACCGATGTACCAATGCGACTCACGTACTGATACTCAGAATAATAAACAGAGCCCGTCGCAGGCCCCCCCACCCCGGTTCTCCTCCCCCGCGGGGCTCTTGGGTGTCACTGACAAAGAGCAGTCATAGCTCCCCTCCTCTGACTCTCACCGTGCGGCCATACCTTGTCCAAGTATGTGTAGCTCCACGTTTTACCGTCCGCGAAGACCCGAGACACGATCCTCCCCTGGCCATCATAGTCAACTTTTTCACTAGTCGTGCCCCGTTGGACGCTTGCAATCTGGCCGGTGGACGAGTAGGTGACATTGACTGCCATCAGCTTGCTGCTGGGCAGCCAGAGAGTCGGGTGCCCTGACGTGTCGTAGGCAATCCTCAGCAGGAATTTACGGTGGTCATCATAGATCTTCTCTGTCTTTGTTGTTCGATCAAAGTCAACCGAAAGGAGGTTCCTGCCATTAACCTGTTAGAACAGAAACAGGATGAGAACGTAAGTCCTGCCAGCCCCATGCCAGCCCCTTATTACTCTTCAGAGTCCCTGCTATTGTTTAAACACCATTTATGATGATTGATTCTCTTTGTCAGTAAATTAATTTAGCAACTTCTTGGGTACAAGTGCAAGGCAGTAGATTAGCAGCTCCTTTAAAAGGTTTCATTAGGCAGAAAGACAGCCTGGCATTTGTTCAAAACCTTTTCAATTAGATGCTGTAAACTTAAGCAACTGATAAGAAAAATACCCAAACGTATTTGCTTTGAAGTTCGTTCGGAAGATATGGAGGTGGTCAACATGGCATCTCCGTAAATTACTCAAAGCCCCTCCGTCCACAAGACACTGGAAAATAATGGCTCAGTAGATTAATCTTGGCTATATTAAATAAAAACAGTAAATGTGACTCCAGCCCTTTGAGGAACAGTTAAGTAGAAGCTGGAACCCACATTACTGTAAATTATTAATGCGTCTAAATAGCAGGAGGTTACAAACACGATCATTGCTTTTGGCCCTGTGCTAAAATGTCACACGTTTTTAGAATGCCTTTCCCTTTAATAACATCTGGCCGACTGGTGGTGACCTCAGATGCTTCACTCCCCATCTACAGGGTCCGACCTTTGTGCTCAGTGTACAGATCTAGTGGCGTGTTGCTAAATCAGGTCTCTCTGTGGCTCTGTGCCATGTCCGGAATCTCCGACCACGTTTGGCGGTTGCTGCCCGGGATCCAAGGCACGCACAAGCCAGCACTGGTGACTGCAGTGGGAATGTGGCCGCGGTTACACTCTACTTTAGAAAACAGTCTGCGGGGTGCTGAGGACCCCCTAAGAGTGCATCTTCTGCAGCAAGACAGCAGCTTTCGGATGGCGATAGCCCAGACATAAAAAAATGTGCCCTGCCCGTTGGACTATTAAACGTTAAATGAGAACGTCTGAATTTTACACAACCACGTCTTCGTTAGAACTTTCAAAATGGACAATTGCCGCTGATCGGTCACACGCATGTCGGCACACACGCCGCTTCTACAGCAACACCACACCTACGTGTGCGCATACACAATGAGCCTGTGTATTTATGTAAACTCTGGGATGAAATGAATCTGTCATCTTACCACTGACATTAATCAAGCCCCATGGAAAGAGACTGTTTGACCTTGAACTTTCCAGTTGGTGGTTCAAGGGGCAAATCGCAATGTCCAGCATCTGGGGAAAGGTATGGAAAGGTAAAGATACAACACAAAAAGTCGTCCATGGAATGAACTAGGTGAACTGCTTTTGGAGGCAGAAGAGCACCCAGACAGATGAGTCCCAGAAGGGGAGAAACGGTGGAGCCCCAAAGGCAATCCGGAGATCTCCGTGTGCCGGTTCCGTCTGTGCAGACCCAGCTCCTTGCCGCAGCAGAACCTGGTGTGTAAGGCGTGTGTGGCTGCGGGAGGAGCCCCATCTCCGTCCCTGATAGGGTCTAGAGGTGGCAGGACTTTGGGCTTTGGCCCCTCCGAGGCTGTCTGTCCATCTGTGAGGTGCTCAGATGAGAACCTTCTGGCTGGGCCGGTGATGTGGCTGGATTCTGTCTGGCGGGCTCAAGGCCGTCCGGGCTTCCGTTCTCCCGCACGAAAATGCCCGCATGTTGGTCCCTGCCTCCTGTGGCTTCCGTGACACTGCACAAGGTTACATTTGCAGAATGCTTTGCGGACCTTGAAGCTGCCGGCTAATATTACAAATACTGGCTTTAAAGCCTGTAGGAGGGTTTGATTTGAGAGCAAATGAACTCCGTACTCTGCTGGCTGCGTCCGGTTCTTCACCTTATCTTGGCATAAAACTTTTGATGCCTTAGAATGAGGTTTTGCACTAAATGGTTTCCTACAGTTCCGGAACGTATTTCTCTGATTGTGATTTAAAAAACAAAACAAAACACAACAAAAGGCATGGCAACCTCTGAAGTGTTTTCCCCCCTTTCTTCCTTCTGTAGGTGATTTCCGGCTTCGCCCAGCCACGTCTGACTGCCTGTGCAGTGTCTGTGGACCGTGTGGCCCACAGGACTGCCCCATCTGTTTGCATTTTACTTTGTGTCATTTTAATTTGTATTTCAATTCTTTACTGCATTCCTTAACCACCCTTGAGCTCTGCAGTGCTGCCTCTGGTTAGAGCAGGAGCGATCTGGACGCAGGCCTGCAAGACCGTGGGGTATTAAAAGGAGCTAGGCAAAGAGCAACAGGGGCCCTTCTTCCCACGGCCCGCACCCTGCCGCCCCCCTCTTCCCCTGGTTCGTGGATATGGCTACGCAACCCCAAAGCATCCAGGTGGCAATCACAGGGTAGTCCCCGTGCGCCCCACCATACCCAACATGCCGCCATATGGAAGCATCTAGAAGCATCGAGAGACGGAACATCTGCATACAAGTTTCAGTTTTTCTTTTCATCTAGACAGACGCCGGGTGCAGTGCCTTTCCTGCACCCTCAGACTGGAGCAATGAGGAAAGAATTAGCACGTGGCTGCGTTTCCCCCCACATTCCCAACACGAGCCAAGGTTTCAACCAGTCTGTTTCCAGACACCAGTCATTGTTATTGAATATGTAAAATTTCAAAGATGCTAACAGATCTTGTGTTTCCTTTGTTCTTCTCATACTCGCCCAAACTTTCTCCTTCTGGTATTATAAACAAAGTGCAGAAGTCAAGGGACATTTCGATTCTAGGACACAGTCCTACTTAACTGTACCTTAATGAAATTATGGCAACGTTTCCACCCGCCCTTTTTTTTGGACAGTCATAAAGGACCAGCATTGTTCCATGTCCCAGTGGCCTTTTAATAAATAGTTTTAATATAAAAAATATCAATTTAAATTGAATAGTTCATCTAAGATGAAAAACCTTAGATCAGATCATTACTGTACCTTCAGCTATACGAAAATGAGTCGAAATGCTGTGTTTGGAGAGGAGATCACCATCAAGTCCTTAGTGATACACAGCATTTCTTTAAAGCAAACACGGAAAATCCCCCATTTCTAAGATCATGTCCGGCATGACTGTGAGGAAATCACAGTGTCTGGGAACAGGGGCAGCGATCATCTTCCTCCCAGAATGCTTGAAAAACTGAGGTGTAAAGATGTTAAACAACATCTTTATGTTTAAAGACATCAAGCACCATCGGATTATATTCCCGTATCTGGAATGTTATGGGGGGAGGTAAGGGCTGGCTCATCACCCAGTACGCTTGGTGACAACGTCACGACGCCCCCGTGTCCCTGTTGGAACATCAGCTGGCTGCAGACTGTTTCGTGTCTCTCTGTGTGTCGGCGCTGACATGGTACCGTCCCACTCTGGGCTGCGACGCTCGACTTCGAGTGACAAATAGCACATCAGGCAAACGTGGCTGGCAGAATTAGATTCGAGTACGCTCTCACATGCATGCATGCTTTTATTTATTTTACTTTATTTTTTAATTTATTTGAGAGAGAGAGCCAGAGTGTGAGAGAGAGAGCATGAGCAGGATGAGGGGCGAAGGGAGAAACAGACTCCCCGCTGAGCAGGGAGCCCTACAAGGGACTCGATCTCAGGACCCGGGATCATGACCTGAGCTGAAGGCAGAGGCTTACCGGACTGAGCCCCCCAGGCACCCCTGCACGTATGCCTTTAAATACAATTTTGACTTCCAAATTTTGAGAGTTTCTTTTTTAAGTGATTCACTATTTTTTATTCCCCCTTTGAACATCTGAATTCTGGGCAAGTTTAGAAGATATATCTTACTTTTTAGAATGCCATAGCAATTGTTTTGTTTTGTTTTTTGGTAATGGAGGAAAGGCTGGTTCCAAAGTCCAGCACTGACAATAAACGAGGGATATTTACAAACGTAAGAGACGGACAAACAATTTTTATGCCTGGGTCTTTTTTTTTTAAACTTAGCCACAAACAAGCAAGCTCTGGAAACATCTAATCTTTAGTTTGCAATGTTTTCCCACATAGCTCCCAATTTCATTTGCTTGTGATTTCTGACTGTATTTCCCTTTCCCCTTAATGCACATTTCGGAGAAAATGCTCTCCGCGTTGCTCGTCTCTTGTTAATTTTCCTTCTCTACACTTTGCTTTCAGAAACTTTTTAAACTACAGTATCTGGTGCCCTATTAGAGCTACGTCATCTAGGGAGAGTTAGGTTTGTGTCCAGCAGTCAAACATTTGCAAGGATGGGCTCTTCATGTCGCTTCTCCCTGGGATCGAGATGCAGTGAGATAAGCCGTATTACAGAGCCGGCTTTTCCTCCTTCACTCACTGAATCAATATTTGAGCGCCCACTCTGTGTCGCGCACCTCGCTGAATTTAGTCAAATACCTTAAAAATGAAAAGCAGCCTCTGCTAGGAAATCATGTAAGGTAAGAGGGGGAATGTTCTCTGTTTCAGGAAGGGGTGAGATGCAGCTGAGCGGCTCTCCAGGCTGGTCCCCGGGTGCTCTTATCTTTTCTTCTTCCCGCAAAGTGAGGTGTCTGCTTCGTTTTGAATCAGGCAGAGAACCAGAGACACGAGATAGGATTTCCTCTTTTCCTCTACTCTTCCTGATTTCTTTTAATGCCCAGAAAAGCCGTGTTACAAAGAAACAGAGAACATGCTTACACCTAGCTTGTCTCAAAGAAGAGAAGGCAGCCTATTCTGCGGTCGGTTTCCGGGCAAAGTGTGTCCCATACTCTTGCCGTGTTTTCCTAACAAGTGTGCTAAACGGCTTTTTCCTATCTCTCCCCCCTGGGCGGGTGTAAATGCCTAATGCACGTCCTGTGGTAGAGATTCTCCGAGTTAGGGAATATGTAATCATGCCTTTCACTTGTAAAGTACTTCCACATTGTCTCATTTGATTCTGCGACATTCGTGGGCCTAGCAGGCAGGTATTTTACCCATTATGTGGGTACGCTATGAAGCCCATGTCTACGGCCGATATAATGTCGTAACATTATGATATCAGGGCAATATTATATTACTTGTATCCTATCTAGAGTATCATGATCTACATAAGGAAAAGGAGGTTTCAGAGATGTTACGATTTTTTTCCATAAGGTTTATTATTAGCCCAAAGTGGAGCCTGATCTAGAACCCCCGTTTTTGGAATTCTAGTCCGTGCTGTCTTCTGAGATAGGGAGCACAAGTGTGAGCTGCATCTTTGTATCTTTTGGTGAAGGAAGTCCTGTGTCCGAGGGTAGGTGTGGTTGTGTGTGTGTGTGTGCGCGCGTGCGTGTGTGCATGGGCATGTGTCACGTGTATCATGACCATTATAGGGAGAGCTGGATAAGATAAAGCCCGTGAACTAGCTTCCAGTTCGCAGTGGCCCAAGGAAGCAGGGTTCCTGGAAAGAAGTCGTAGGTGGAGGCAGCCACCACTGATTCCTAGGCTCGAGAGAGGGAAAGGCAGGGAGCCAGAGTTTACTTGGATGACAGACCAACCCTAGGAAAGGGACCTGAAACAAGTTAGCAGCTGGTTTTCTCTCCAGTCACTTTATCTTCAACTCTACTGTTAATCTTCCCTCTAGGGTTCTCTTGCTTTTTCTCCTCACTTCTCTCTTGGAACAAGTCCCTCTCCAGCGTCCCCTCGCTCCTGCCTGCCACAACTCCTGAACCAGGCGGCTTGGAGCTAGGCCACCCTGGCTCCCGTAGCGTGGGAGATGGGGGAGGTGGGAGCACATAGCGCTGGAGCCAGAAGGTCATGCATTTAGAGTCCCAAACACCTGCCTTGAACTTGAAGTGAAATCAGAATGTAACCTGTAAGCTGGAGACAGACTGCATGTGACCCACTGATCGTTCATTCTTTTATTTGTTTCTTGGAAATAGCCAGAGACAGCATGTATTAGCTGTTTCTTACCCTGAAGGAGTGTCAAGGTAAATCATGTTGGCCTCTTAAAATAATAATTCAGCCATTTTTGGTGCAGGAGAAAGGATATTAATGATATGCTCTGTGTTTTATTCTCTCTCTCTTGATTTTCAGTCCTTTGTTTTTAAATGGCAAAGGTAAGTAATTTTAGGAATATTTGTCTCCATTTATCTGATAAACCGAAATCTGTTTGCTAATACAAAGAATGAATCAGGTTCAGTTTATAGTGGTCTGAAGGTGGTTTCATGGAACTTGTGTTTTAGTACCTAATCTATGTTCTCCACCCAATAGCTGTCAAAAACCACAGCTTGCTTTCTCGATATATTTGGCCCCCAATGTGAGAGGAAGAAAAAAGAAAAAAACAACACCCGAAAAGGTAATGTGGAGAACATCTTGCAAAGATCAATGACACCAGCATAATCAGAAATATCACTGCATTTCTCATAAAGACAATATAAATCAATAGCAAGGAGGTGACAGGTTCTGCCACTGATATTCTTCCAAGTGTCCCAACTATACTCTAAAAATATTGAGGAGAAAGACTCCACCTTTCCATGGCCAACCCATCTCTTAATGATCTGAAAAACTTTCAATATTTAAGCTCACCCTCATTTACACTCATCTCCACATTAGAAAGCCATCCCTCCCTACTGAGCGGCTAAAGGAGAAGTAGATGATGATCAGGATAATATTAGTAAGGCGACCATGGACTGACGTCCAGGCTAGTTGGGATTGCGCTCCATGCAACTGCCTGATGTCTCAGGGAAGAACTGATTTTTAACCACAGATATGTTGAGAAAAAGCTTTGCTGCAATAGTCAGCTTTTATTCCAAATCATCTACTGGCCTGCCGGTTGCTATACGTCATGCTGGAGGGGGATCTGCTGCCCTGTGTGTGGCTCTGGGCGGATGACAATGGCGAGGGACGAGCGCTAGGCACCCTCCCTTGGGGACATGACATCCGGCTTACCCGAAGCTTCCGACCAAAGACGTTGACTTTCCCCTGGGCTTGCTCTTTCCGGAACCTCCACTCCACCAAATTTTGCCCGTTCTCGCCAGGAAGACTCATGTTCCGCTTGGCAACCGTCGGGTTCGCTGTGCCGGCCAGAACGTGTGGCTCTGTCTGGTAGTGTGAATCCAGGCCGCTGGCGTAGATGATTCTAAGCGAGCCGTCGTAACCGATCTGGTAGCTGTTTCTTAACTGATCTGAAAAACAAGGAGCCGAAAACAGAAGCTACAACTATGAATTAATCCCTCGGTGGGGTCATGCAGGTACAGACATTCCTGAAGTGCTGACCGAACTCCGCATACAGGGAAACAAAAAGTACCGAGTGATGTCCTTTTACAACGTATCACAGACGTCAACAGCTTTGACTTCTGGTGTTTTCGTGCTGTTAACAGAATGGGCGGGGTAGTAACGGCAGGATTCAGGGGAATTTACAGTCCTTCTCCACTTCTCTTCCTACACCCATCCCTCCCACGTTTATTAAACATCTTTTGCAAAGATTTCATATCCGTACACTGTATACCAAAAAGATGAGAGGATATTCCCCTGAAACTGATTTTTAAAAAAGCAAGCCATCTTCTACTTTGTACAAAACCCTTCCTGGGGTGCCTGGGTGGCTTAGTGGGTTAAAGCCTCTGCCTTTGACTCAGGTCATGATCTCAGGTCCTGGGATGGAGCCCCGTATCAGGCTCTCCGCTCGGCAGGGAGCCTGCTTCCTCCTCTCTCTGACTGCCTCTCTGCCTACTTGTGATCTCTGTCAAATAAATAAATAAAATCTTAAAAAAAAAAACCCTCTTGCATTATAAGCTACTGCCTTGATTTGAAATTTTTGAGTGATATTGGACCATTTGGAGAAGATAGGAATTTAAGTAATAATAATTTTAGATGACTGCAGAGATTCGTGGGGAGAATTGGTAAAACTAGTAAGTTCAAAGAAGTTTAGCCCATACTTGGTAATTATTCTTGGAGCTATGACATCACAATTGTAACAGTCATGGTAAACAGGTTTTTCCAAGATTGTGTCAAAAAGGAATATGGCAGGGGGTTCCATCATGAATATATTGGATATACACGTCTATCTATGGACGGGACGACAAAAAAGAAAGTCCAGATATTACATAAATATACATGCAGAATTTAGTATTAAATTTCCAGGGGTCGCGTCACACGTGGATGGAAATGCAGCATCGTGTGCAGACTCGGAATGTGCTCTATCTCAAATGCCTGCGCTTCCGCGGCCATGAAGAGGACCCACTCCCCCAAATTGCAGCGGATGACTCAGAAAGGGTCTGATGACGCATGTGAAGAGCTGCAACCAAGTTGCTTTTGGAAGCGACAGTATGCGTTAGGAGATCTGAGATATGTAGGTATCACGAAATGAACACTACCGATAGACCCGGGACTGTTTCATCAATATCTCTAGAGGCTTATGTCTTCACCTTCCCTTTTCTGGCTCATCTTAGAAAATGGGGTCACCACATTCTATGGGGGGTGCTAGTGGCATTTAAGGTTATCTGTTCCCAATCATCTTTCGGGTTTACCTTGAACCATGGTGTAGAAGGAGTCGATGGAGGACAGATTCGAAGTGATACTGACATCCTCTTCACGGCTGGACGACTCGATGTCCACTGTGATAGCCTTGTCCATGTCCCCGTGCAGGTTCGTGACCACTCCGGTTGGAAACGTCACATTCGTCAGGCGACCTTCGCTGTCATAGCTACATAAAAGAGGCATCGACTGGGTGTTAAAGAGCTCTTCTGACGTATGATGTCAGGGGCGGCAATATTAGCCGTGGAAATTTGGAAGAATATTTGCCTTTGTGCATGAGCCATGCAGAGTGAGGGCTTCAAACGCGCTTTGAAGTCATCAAAAGCCTGTTTAACACAGAAAAACCTCACCGGCGAGAGCAAGAGTAAACAGAAGAGCTCACCGTCTCCGCAACTTCTCTGAAGTGCGACCAAAGTCCTCCTGCATGTCTCATTTGCTGTTTCAAAGGGAACATGTTTACTGATATTAAATCCCTTAGTCTTTGCCATATTTTTTTACGAAGTAGATTTAATTCGCTGTTATATCAGTTTTTAAAGTTTTACTAACTTACGCCCTCCAGCGCGGTGTCCTAGGACTATATGGAATTTTGTAAAATGGTACGTACACCTCGTATGCACTATGTAAGAATATCCTTGTCGTATCTTGTGACATCGTCAACAAACACACACAATAAAGCCATTACAGATTTTCTTATGCTTCAGTGTTGACAAACGTTATAATGGTAGAATGGGACCCAAATGTTGCCAGGTGGGGGGGTGCTGGGGGGAGGGAGATTCTCTTGTCCGGCCTGACGTTGTACGAAAGAACGAGGTCTTGAATGATGATTTATTATGTTTACTGAAATGCAATGTACTATTTCCTGACATTTAATGATTAGTTGCTTTTCAATTATATGCTTACTTTTTTTAGCATTTAGAAGAGGGAACATATAATTAAACGCCAGGATATCTTTTAATAAAAAGCTGTCCTATGCATCATAGACATAACATTTTAGTAAAGAATGGATTTTTGGGTGACTTTTCTATTTGTGGCAGCACCAGAGAAAATTTCAGAAACGATGGTGTGGTTTGAAGAAAAAAAGAAAAAAAAAAAAAAAGATAGCAAATTCCAGACGGAACACAAGGCACTTCCTTGGGACAGCAGTACGTGTAGTAAGCCCAGATTTCAGCTTGGTCCCAAGGCTGCTTCATTAAGAAAAGGTCTAAACGAAATGAGATCTTGCACGATCTCTTACTTACAATAAGCCCAGATGCAGAATGGTAGAGAAAGGGTCTTCTTAGCAAAAGAAGTTCCCAGCGGAGGGGAAAAAGGTGGGGAGGCTCCCAATGATCGGTGTAAATACGGGGTAGCAGGGAATTAAGGGGTAGAAAAAAGAATTTAAATTACATTTTGCAAGAAAAGGAGAGGGTTTTTAGAGGGTAAAAAGAGTGGTTTTGGAAACTGTGGTTCATACTGACGGACAAGATTCTAGATAATGAAGGTAGAGAAGACTGAGCAAGGGCAGTGCCATGGTAGAGCCAGGAAGGAAGGAGGAGGAGGAGGAGAGAGACGATGTCTGCTCGGGGTCCGGTCAGGAGGTGATCCCATTAATTCCGGGGGGACAGCATCAGTCAGACGGAGGGTCTGACCGGATCTGACAGTTTGCCCTGGTGCTTAGCCAACGGCCCGCGCGGGCACTCAGGAAAGAACAAGCAAGCGAGGGAGAAGCAAAGAGAAAGGAAATGCACCATTAAGTGTAATCATGGTTTGGGCCCATAAAAGGCAGAGCTGAAATTAAAAAAAAAAGCAGCCTCCTTCCCCTCCCCACCAGCCCAAATGCCCCCAGCCGATGAAGACATCAATGAAAGAAATCCAACGTGGCTTATTGCTGTCATTGCTTTTTAAAAGAAATTACTGCTCTTGGAGAAACAAACAAGGCGTAGCTTTGTGTACGCAGAATTATTGACAAAACCAGCTTAAGGCTCAGTCTTCACCTGGACGTAAAGCTGGCGTCTCTTTACATTCCTCCCAGGCTATCGTGTCTTGAAGAAATCAGCCTACTTTCGAATGCTCCTCCGGAAAAGGCAGTCCCGCACCGCGTTCTCCCCCACCCCCCTTCCCATTTTACAGACGGAAACGCGAAAACATGCTGCACTCGGGGGCCTGGATCAGGCTCTCATGGCATCCGATGACTAGGCCATAACGGGGCTTGCATGTGCCGGACGCCAGGGCCATGATCCTTGTGTAGATCACAGAGGCAGCTGCTTTCTATAGAAGGTGCCGCCTGCAAACACTTGGCTGATCCCTTCTTGCTGCCATCACTCCCCTTGCCTTTTCTGACCCTGGTTGACGTAGAATTTTCTAGCTCCATTCTCATCGAAGTGGGAAGGTCACCTTCTTGCCGCAGAAAGCATTTCCCCAACCTTGGCCTCTGCTTTCTCAGTCGGCTCTCCTGCCCGACCCCCTGTCCTGCTGGGCAGGCATCTCGAATCCCATGATGCTGAGCACATGGGGACAAACCACGGGATTCTACACGTCCAGATTCTAACCTATTAGCCGTTGGTTCTTCGGAAAATACAAATGCAAGTAACTGTTGTAGGTGGGACACTCAGAATGACACAGGGTTAAGCCGGGATCTCAGGGGCCCAGCTTCCTGGTTGGGCCCCGAGAGTCCTGAATTTGTGCCTTCAGAGCAAGGGCCGGGTCGACAGGAAGGTGCAGGCAGGCTGGGGTGCTTGCACGAGGCAGGTCAGGACGGGTGCTCCGGTCGAAGGACCTCACCTGCCCAGGTCCGGCGGCAAGCGCTTCCCAGACTTGCCAGAAAAAAAAAAAAAAATCAGGGACCAACAGAGCATTTTTATCTAAAGAAGCAACACCTGTTATCCATCCTTTCATAAAGAAGAGGCCACTGAAATAAACGACAGGCAGAAAGGACCTAACTCTGGGGGAGAGAAACCATTGTTTAAAAGGAGGAAGTGAAGCTTGGTGAAAAAAATTCTCCACATCGTTTATGTTTTTCTTTGTCTTTCTTTCTTCTTTTTTTTTTTTTTTTCATTTATGCTTTTCATTTCAGCGTGGATCACTGAAAAGTTTTCCCGCAGATTAGCACCCATGTCAGGAGAAATGAAAATAAGATGGAGGAGAGATCTTAACATCACCAGGAGACTCTGGAGAAGGGGCTGAGAGAAAAGAAGGAGTCAACGCTGACTTTCGGAAATGCGAATCCTTTACCTTTACCTATGGCAAGAGAGGAGGAGCGATGCACCAGCCGATGGCCACCTGTCCTCCAGAAGGCTCGGAACCTCCGTACTAAAGGCGGCCTTCCCCTCACATACATGCCTCGGGACAGAGTCTCTGCTCCCGTGCAACGCTGTGGCTCGAGTTAATGCTGCTTGGCCTTGGTGGTGAACCAGCCGGGCCCCGCTTGTGTATCTGAGACGGAGCTTTCTTTTATTAGCCGTTCGAATTTACAATGCAGTAGGCTCTAGGGAGTTTGAATAGAACATCAACCTCATGCTCTCCATTCCAATCCTCTGGTCTCGGCCTCATGGCTTCAAATTCATAACACAGCACATTCTTTTAGCTCCCGATTGACCCTCTTCACAAAGAAGTCTCCCCAGAAAAAGACAGACTCCCTCAGGCTTTTCGTGACCTTCTGCTCTCTTGCTGATGGGATGCCCTTATTTGATGTTTATCTATTTGTTCGTCTTTAATTTTGATTGCATTTTGCCTAGACTTGCTGTTTCAGCCTTTGTGGTATATTTTTAAATCTCTTTTTAAGT
This sequence comes from Mustela nigripes, assembly GCF_022355385.1. Taxonomy (NCBI): domain Eukaryota; kingdom Metazoa; phylum Chordata; class Mammalia; order Carnivora; family Mustelidae; genus Mustela; species Mustela nigripes. The sequence goes on along the minus strand of NC_081574.1, from coordinate 13,117,658 downwards.
TTCCTAAGCAGCGGGATTATGGACCAATGCCCCAGAGAGTCAGAGCCTCGGCCCCTGTCAGTTGAAATGCTGGATTCGTCCTGACGTGAAATGTCCTCTCTCCCCCTTGTAGAGAGAGGTTCCCACTCTGCATTTTCCCTTCGCCACCTCTCAGATACCTCCATCCCCTTTCCCACAGCCGCCCTGGATATAAACATGCATCTTCTTGTCCCTCCTCATGTTCACGAATAGCAGATTAATCTTCTGGAACACCACTGTGCTATACTTCCTATACTTCCCGCCTGAGTCACACTGTTGCCAACACAATGTCAACACACTCTTCATACTGCAAACTCATTCCGGTGCAGACAGGGCGCCAGTCTCGAAAACCTTCTTTAAAACTCCATGACAAGATTATCTGTTGTCTTCCGTGTTTTCCCATAAAATGGGAAAATGTCATGTCTTTACAAATTATCTCCTGCTTTTGAGAAAAATCTGCGTAATGAGAGTGGGCCTCTGGAGAAGCAAGTACACCGGAGAAGAGAAGCAGTGGATTCAGCCTGGGCCTGAGTTCGTTGATCTTTCTCAGACAGGAGCCAAGCTGATGTATGTACTCATGTAGTGCTGGCCATGCCGCTCCTGAACCCTTCCTCTCTTCGCCCACAGAAGAGTGAAGCTAAACACGGACACTTTATACCGACTGGTTTCTCCAGCCCGAAGTCGACCTGCTCTGAGACGGTTGAGGCAACAGGAGATGTTGGTCTGAGGGCATTCTGGGACCTCTGAAGGGGATGAATGTTCAAGTTAAGTCCGACTTAAGACTGGCCCTTCCTCATCTTTCCGGGGCCACCCCAGGACAAGCGTACGCTGGGGGGTACTTAGTGAACCCACATCATCTGGTGTCAGGCTTGTAACAAAGCAAGGATGTCTCTGAAGGGGACTTACCCAGCCTGCCTTGCTCCCCACTGTCCCCCTGATGCAGAGGGACAATGTTCTCTTGCAGCCACTGGAGTTCCTTAGGTTCCAATTTCCGTCCATAGTTCAACAGCCAGCACTCCCCGCCGCCCCGCAAAACTCCCCTTCATCTCGCCATCTGTTAGGGCAATACTTCTTTCCCACAGAGCTAATGTGGTACAACATCTCATCGGCCGCTTCAGTGAAGGAGACCAAAATGACTAACCCTCTCACGGCAAAACGTGGGCGCGAATCCTTCCTTGCTCCTCGTTCCCGGCAAAGGCCGCGCACAACAGTGAAAACAGCAGAGCAGAGCCCGATCGAAACTTCGAATGGTGGGCTGACTAGGGACCCTAATAGCAAGACTGGGATTTGTCACACGACTATCTAGAGAACTTACATTGGCCTATTCTAGAAACGAGTCTAAGGTTTAGGCATTTTAACAATTATCTCAGAGACAAGCCGTAATTTCTTTCGAGTTCAGCAGCAATAGCATCAGTAAGAAATCTGCACAAATCAGGCACTGGGGAGAAAAGTATTAATTCTCATGATTTCTGTCTCGAGTGCTGAGCGGATCTCAGGGAGCAGGGGTGAGACCTGCACCGGCCGGGGAGGTGACTGACGCCTGTTTACATTTCTTTGCTGCCAAGCTGTAGCTCAGTCACAGGTCTTTGCTGTTGGGGGCGAATCTGGACCAGCGCTTTGTTCTATTCTACCAGAAAGGGCAGCGGTCTGAAGCCGTGCCTGTATTCTCCTGTTCCAACACCTCAGAAAACGAGTTCAGGGAAGCAGAGACCTGGTGGACCTTTCCTACCTCCCCTCGCTGTGAACACGGAGCCCAGGGATAGATGGTCACAGGCGGGACATACTGTTCAGAGATCGAATCCAAGAAATGGAACCTGATGCCTCTTTCCTTCCACAGCTCCGAAGACCACATCAGGGAGTCGGGACAAGGAGATACCCCAGCTTTGAAATTCCTGTGCCTCGAGACAAAGGCAAGTCAGGACAATCCAGAATTGGTTCTCCTTGGGTTGGAGAGATTCTTGATTGGCCATCATTGAGAGAAGGATCCTATTTAAGTCCAATTTCTTAAAACAAACAAACAAACAAACAACCCCAGCTGTTTATTGACTGAGGAAGGCTGAGGTGAGCAGGACTCCTCTGTTTAGAGAACACATCTCGGCTTGTTAGAGAGCAGATGTCAGGGAAATTTGGGCTCCAGAGAATCTGGCAGCTTTGGCCACCAGGCTCCCTGCCCTGAACCAATGCCCTCCACGGCCCTCACCTGTTCTTCGGGGCCCCTTTCCCTCCAGCTCCTCTCTCAGGGGCTGGGACCTCTGGCTTCCAAAGCGTCAGGCACCTAGAATCATGGGGGCCTTTTCCAAGGTATTTTCTTTCTTCCCTCCTTTCTTCCTTTCTTCTTCCCTCCCTCTCTCCCTCTCCCTTTCTTTCTTTTTTAGATTTTATTCATTCCTCTGACAGAGAGCACAGGGGTGGGGAGCAGCAGAGGGAGAGGGAGAAGCAGACTCCCCTCTGAGCAGGGGCCCATCCCAGCCCTCGGGGGTCAGGACCTGAGCCCAAGGCAGATGCTTAAGGACAGAGCCCCCAGGAGCCCCTACCGTGAGGTCCTCTGGAATTGCATATGCACTTACGGATTTGCACAGGCTGTTACCTTTCTCACTTGCTCTACATCACGAATAACCACTGCCTAAACTCATTCCTGGGGTCTTAAAGGGTTAGGATTCAGTCCTCCTGACAAGGCCCTGGTTCACGCCGGAAGTCGTGTGACTTTCCAATATGCAGCCATTTCATTTCCCTGGATTAGAGCACTCTTCTAATATTTCTTTTGTTACTTGGACTCTAAAGATCCAGTTTAAATACTGCATCTGTGAGTAAAGAACTTTCTACCAATCCCTTTGGGCAGCCTTTGCTTTTGCCTTTACTAGAACTTGGCTCCTTTTTTTCCTTTCCTGGAGCTAGAAATAGAAAGAAGTTTCTTCTAGCTGATGCTTGCCTTATATTCACTAAGTACTTAAAAATTTATTAACTACTCCTTTATATAAACTGCAGGTTTTTCCAGCTTTTGCTGTTTATATACGGCTCTTCATTACAAGGCTCAGAGATGGGAAAATATTAATTTATATAAGACTTAAATTCTTAAAGTAGGTTTAAACTGAACGAAACCTAGTTTTTAGCCAGGGATACAATGTGGTATTTCTTTACATTAATATTTTCTCAGAAGTTTATATATATTATATATATGTATATATATACACAGATGTGTATACATACATATACACACACACATATTATATTATTTATTTATTATGTTTGGGGAGGTCTCACTGTACAAACTGCAGATTTACTGAACTTCGGGATGACCCAGGGTCTGGGAACTGTGTTTTGAAGTGTGTGCATGTGTACCTTTGAGATGGGGTAGTGAGATGCAGGAGAGGGGGGGCTAAGTGAGGATTTGGGGTGACCCGAAGCATGGGGATGGCACCCCCAATCATCTTATCTTCTTCACAGACTGCTTTCCACAACCCTGGGAGTGCATTCGCCACACGAGTTCTGCATCTGCAGCCCCTAGACATTCTGAAAGCATTCTAGGACCCTGGCCTATGGGCAAGGACTTTCTCTGGAAGGCTGGGGAACGAGGGTAGCCAGGGGTGAGGGGTGCTGAAGCTGTTTTTATTTCAGTATCATGGAGGAGCCAGAGATATTGGATAGTCTCTGGAAAATAGCCCTCTGTGAATCTTCGGATTTGGGATTGTTAAAAAACGAGCTGTTTGCTTTCACTGGTTGTCAATGAGCAATTTCTTGTCCTGTTACCCAACGAGCCTTTAAAACGGTTGGTGTATATAACACAGTCTTACAGTAAATCATTGGATAATCACTGTGTCAAAGGGGAGCTGCACACACATGGGGCTGTCAGATTTAGACAGTTACATAATTAAAGAGGGAATTCAACACTTTCGGAAGCTGCATTTACTCACTCTTGAACCATTACGGAGCAAGTTAGCACATCTAGAACATTAATTTGCTAAATGGAACACATTGAAAGGGTTACTGTAGCCTTGCAAGCGTTGAAACACTGCAGATTATACTGAGAAAATTTGGAGACATTTTCTATTATGTTGTATGTTGAGATCTACCGAGAAAACCTGTATCAGACTTTACTTGCTGCGACTGCTTCAAGTCCTATGACTAACACACAAATAACCCTATTTCCCTTTCTGTTTTCAAACCTGGACAGAATGAACTCTATCTTAAAACCAGATTGCAGGAGAAAACTGGAGTAAGTCACGTATTAATAAAAGCATTGCCTTTGTAGTGCTCAGGTTAATGTTTGAAACGTACAGAGCCCACTTTGTTCAATCGCCTGCATATTTTGTTTGTTTGTTTGTTTGTTTGTTTTTACTGGTGTCTCTGGGAATACACCTTCTGGTTAAAAAATCAAAGCAAAATTACTAAACAGTTAAACAAAACAGAAAACATGGAAATCAACCATAGTGTTTCCCTATGATTTTAAGGGCTCTAATAAAATCTCTTAAAAATCATCCTCCAAGTCTTAAGTGTTTTCCTTCCAGGAGCCAAGGAAGCAGAGAACGGACAGAGGGTCGGCAGAGGGGAGGGAGGATGGCGGAGCCAGGTGATGGGGACGGAGGGGGGACCCGTCCTGATGAGAACTGCGTGGTGCACGGAAGTGTGGAATGACCCTCGTGCATCTACGTGCATCTGAAACTAAGATCACATGGTAGGCTGACTACGTGGAATGAAAAACAAAAACTTAAAAAAAAAAAAGGAAGAAAAAGGAAAAAAGAAAATAAAGGGCGTGTGTGTGACACCTAGTACCATTTCTAGACACGTATTTATAAAACGGGCTTTGTTTTGAATGCAGTTTCTGGCAGGAAGAGCATGGCACCGTGGTTTCCCGGTTTGAATGTTCAGGCTCGGATGTCAGCGGCCCATCCCAGGCAGGAAGACTGTCCCCGTTTCGTGCTGTGGCAGATGCCTCTCCAGCGTCCCTGCCATCACAGGCTCCTGGGGTAACACACGTGAGGAGGGCACACTACAGCACGGATGTCAGGCTGTTTAGACAGGATTCGGTGTTAATGGGCACAGCGCATCTAATTTGGAGTAACTCATCTCTTCTAATTTGGAGTCGTTGAGTTTTCCAGATCACCTGCATTTTCCATGCACTAGTTGGGGTCCGTTGTCCACCCTCTCTTGACCTGGCCTGTCTTCCCTCCTTGAGATGGCACATGGATACTTTCCCAGAGTCTCAGAACTGATGTCCGGGAGAGTCATGGGTTTGCCATGGGTGCAGAGCGGAGTTTATTATCAAGAAATGGTTCAGAAGCTCATTCTGAATTTGCTAAATTTGGGTGAGAGATGAGGAAGCACTCGAATGAGAAGCTAGAGACCCATATGTATCTACATAAATGTGTAAAAGCGGAAGCCCATTAATTTACTCTGTACATTTGAACGGAGCTCATGAGAGAGCACACCGTCAGCTCCACAAATATAAAGTTCTAAATGATGAATACATAAGGTTGGTGTGTGATGATGATAGAAAAGTTGACAGAAGATGACAGAAAGATTGCCACCAACCTGCCTGTGTAGGACTCAGAGCATTTAAAAAAAAAAAAAAAAAAAAAAAGGTGTCTTCTTTAACCAGACAGAAGAGCATCAGAATGCTATGCCCAAACAGTTTACCTTTTCTGGGGGTGAGCAAGCAGAGAACTGTGAAATGCCATTTACTAGTCAATAATTTATTCTATTGCCCCATTCAATACACCGGATTTGCTTTTGTGTGCATTCAAGTGTGAGAGCTGTGGTTTCGCTTTGGGTCTAAATGTTTCAAATAATACACTTTTAGTAGGTAAGATCTTATTGACCACCCTGAAATTATTCTAGCTAAGGAACTGTAACATGTGATCATTGTTTCTAAATGGTGTGAATACCAGCATGAAATGGTCCCTACTACTAAGGGAAGGGAGTAACGAGGCTTATCACAGTGTCCTCACACATTAGCTAGTTGGACATCCTTTTCACTGCTTGACAAGTCAATGGAAGAGGAGATGTTGGACAGGAGGCTTATTCAATCAGTAGCACAGAGTTACTCAGTCCGTGAAACAGATCAGTCTACCTCTGAGATTTCAAAGCTGAGTTACAAACCCTCTGGCAGTCTTCCTATCATCCCATCCAGTAGCACGTCCAAGAATATTGGCCACTTCTCTACCAAGTCACAATAGGGACATAATCATGACAAAGAACAAGGAGAGAAACAGCTGCTAAGGAGAAAATGCTATCTCTAGTTTTGAGATGAAGGTTCTTATAGTTCAGAAACTATCTGTGTACCCTAAAAAATCACCCTATTTTATGGGTGACTGATAAGAATCTCAATTTGGGAACTGGGTTTTCTCTTCTTAGACTCATCCTTTCTGATTGTAGGTACAACAATATACCTCAAACGCATCTGCCTGGGACACGTTCTCTGTCTTGACTCCCAGCCAGCTCCTTAAGACCAACATCTTAGAAGGCAGTGCCATCAAGACAAAGACATTTTTCTCATTAACTATATTGCTAATACACCAACTGAGGAAGTCCTGATTGTACAAAGCCAACGAAACTTGAGTAAACATGTACTATCAATATCAGCAACAAAGAATACAAATTGTTAATATTTTCAGCATTGACTCTTGGTGCAGAGAAGTCCAAACTATCTGAGAAAGCAAGTGAGCAAAATTTATAGGGTACTCTTTCCATGAAGCCTGGGCAAGAGCCAGGGATGGGTTCTATCCGGCTCTTCTGTGTAAATAAACATTCACTTGTCTACACCGTTGGTTTTGCTCTCTATTCCTTCAACCAAGAAATAGTTATTGGAAGAGTTCTGTATCCCTGCAACATTCCAGGAGATGTGCGAGCCAAAAAGATAATTAGTTTGCATTTTAGAAAATGCTTCCACATTTTATTCTGTACTCACCGCAATACTGTGGCACATGACTGGTAAACTAAAGTTTGTACTGAGAAAAAATTAATAAAATTAAAACATACAAGGTAAGTCATTGAGCTAATTCTCTTCTTAAAATGTATTTGGTAGGCAGCACAGCGACTATACTTTTATTGGTAGGCAAATTTATTGATTCTGGGTCCTCTGCCAGCTGTTTCTGTCCTAGAGAGCTTCTAATCTCAAGACTTTTAAGGCACTAGGCTAGGGAAAAAGCCGGACATGTACAAGTGGGAATTTGGGCCGAAAAGTTTAATTTCTCTTTGCGAAAGAGGAATTTGTGCAGAAAGCGGATTATAAAGCCTGCAGCAGCTCTACGGACTGGGGTCATGAAAGTCACAGAAAACAGGTATTTTTCAGTTGGGAATGGTGATTCTTGCCCCCCACCCCCACCCAATCTCCTTGTGGTTTTCGTAGAACTCTGACCACTGTCAAACGTCCAGTATCCCTTTCTTTATAAAATCACCAAATACCATTCTCAAGTCGAACTTAGACACACAGTATTGCACAGATACGACGGGGAATGCGACAGATATTACTGGTATTCTGGGAGTGCGCCTGCTCACCAAGATGGCAAACATGGAATACGTCTGACCGGGATTCAGATGCCCCTGCCGCACCCCCCAGCACCTTCACCCAGTCCCGAGTCCAAGACAGGAGGTGGTGAACAGAAATTCTCGTCAAGACTCTGATGGTGAGGGGGTTCAGCTTGCCCATCCACAGTTGCAAATCAGTGCACACGGAATGTGCTTCTCTCTCTCAGCAGAGGGGGTGGCCTGAAAATGGCCTTCCCCGCCCTTCTTCTGCGTGCTTACTTTTGAATGCGTTTTAGTTTCTGAAGCTTAGACAGAAGAGGGGGGCCCTTGCTCTTTCATAAGCAAAGTGTGAAAATGTATAGAAAGAAAAAAAAGATCACTTGTTATTTGAGATAATGATTCTGCGTTACTTAGGTTAAGTGCCTTTTTTTCGTTCTGTCTCATACTGTAACACACTGCTTTGTCAAAATGCAAAAATGTTTCTTAGACATTTTTTTAGTCATGTCTTTTGCTGCCGACATCTAGAGAACATGTGATAAAAGCACATTTTTCTTTTTAAAAAAGCAGTATTTTTGCTCATTTTATTATAAAAATTATTTTTCAAGCACTGGTTTATTAAAACACTCTATTCTCAAATTATAACCCAAATGTCCGTGTGAGTATATTTACATGCATAAATATACACAGCTTTCTATTTAGAAAAATATTTACATAATGCGTTTGGCATTAGTTGCCCTTATTTAACTTATTTAGCTGTGACTTAATAGTTCTACTTTAAACATGATGTGTAATGACTTTTTATATTGGTGAAGATGTGATTGTGATGTATTTAAGTTAATCACAAATTTTATTCTTTAAAACAATGCTTGTCCCTTACAGTCACGAGACTGGCCTGCCAACTCTAACTCTACTTTCACTGCTGTGATGATTCTGAACTAAGTCTGGGGTTCTTGGAGAGTCTGTGAATGGAGAAATAGGTCTTCTTTGTGCACCACACTTTATAAAAAAGGTAGAAATCCTAAATTTGTTTATACTAGTCCAGATCAACTCTACCAATGGAGTATAACCCTTTCTCTAAATTTCCAGACGCGATTAAAATGCATTCGTAGGTCACAAATAAACCACTGTATCAGCTGCAAGAAGTTCATGTGTCAGCAGTCACCCACACGATAAACTTCTATGCACTGTCAATTCCTGGGAACAAATAATGACACATTCAAAAGTGGCCCACAGAGCAGAGCTTGAGTCCTAGACTGTACTAAAAACTTATTGCTCTATTTTTTTTTCCCTCCCTGCTTTTAACTAAACTGAAACCCTACCAACGCCACCATCATTTCCTAAAGGTCTTATTATCAGAGCAGCTCTCCTGCCCAGTCTCGTCTGATGGTAGCACTTTTCCAATACTTTTTTTTTTTTGCCTCTTTGGCAATATAGCCTGCTATCACTTTGAAAATGGTGCAAAGGAAGTGCTTTCCATTAACTTCCAATTTATTCCTTTCCTATTGCGATCCTAAAATGAGCAAAAGGAATGCTAAGAACAGAATTTTAATGTAATTCAATTGAAAAGGTTTGTTCCTCTGACAAAATCATGCTGCTGGGTAACATTCATTTTATTAAAAGGGAATCTGTCAAAAAAGAAAAGCAATTCAAGCTACAGGAGAACTCAGCTTTATGTATAAGATCCATTCCAGAAAGGTTGTACGGAAAATATTTGTATATTGGATCTTTTTTTTCCTACTGACTTTTATTATAATTTTAGAGGTGTACTCCTACAAAAAATACTTCTGCTTCAGCATATCATTGTAAAAATCACACCCAGGAACTCAATATTCATTTCAAGGACTATTTTGCATTTGTCAACATGCCATCTCTGTACATCTAATTTCCCCTTACGGTTTGTGTGATGTTAGTGAAGTGAAGAGTAATCGAAAATGATTTTACATATGCGTTCACTGCAAAGTACATATCCCGTAAAATATACAATGGCTGATTCCCATTTCATTCTGATTGACCTCACAAAATGTGGCTGTTCAAATAGCACACCGTCTGGGCCGCCGCTCACATATTTAGTAAGAAAATATAGTGGCGGCATGAGCCTTGGGCTTTTTCATGCACCTTCCACAGCAACCAGAACTTGCTGATTTGCATTTAGTGGAAAGGTCCTCTGGAGTGCAGTTTAGATTAGGTCTGTATGAAGCAAAACTTTAACCCTGACCGTGAGGCCAATGACGCAGAAGCTTTTCAGAACTTCCCATCGTATGGGTCCCTTCTTTTGTCTAATTTTGTCTTCTTTTTTGGAGAGCGAGGGATCCCCAAATTAGAGAAGCTCCAGGTCCCCCCGAAACCTGGATCTCACCACCCCTTTAGATTATATCGTTATTTTTAGACCACATGATTCTATCACAGCATTTTATAAGCAGAGCAGAATTTGGATATACTTACTCGAAAAACGTTGTCCATCCAGTCTCATCGCTCTTAGTGGCTAAAAGGCCACTATTGCCATGGTAAGTAAACAAAACTAATTCTAGTCCTTGAGCGGTCATGCTTTTCAGACATCCATTCGTTCCTATCGTCAACCATATCACTTGGTTATCTGGAGACACCACGCGTACTGGCATCCGATTTGGGTCCCGTCTAATTCTAAGAGTATTACCGCTGCTGTCTGTCACAGCGGTGATATCGTTATCATTGCTGTAGCTGAAATTGTACAGGTAGTCGCCAGTGACTAAACTTACAGTATACTGGTGAGTGCCATTGATGTCAAAGATATAGAGTTCCTGGTCAGTTGGAGAGGCAACTTCGTAAAAGTTCATAGAGTTAAGGAAAGGCTTGTTCTTTGACACAGCCCGGATCCGAATGTTGCCCAGGTCCGCGATGTACAGGGTGCCATCCGGGGAGGCAGCCAAGGAAGACGGGGCACTGAGCTTGGCATCTTTGGCGTAGCCATCTCCGCTCTGGTAGCAGTCACAGTTGGCGTCATTTTTGCAGTCACACTCGGACGGTATCCCCGCCACCAGCGAGATCTCCCCGTCCGTGGTGACCTGCCTTATCCGGTTAATTTTCTTTTCGTCGGTCTCGGTGATGTACAGGACCCCGCTGTAGGACACGGCGATGGCGGTGGCGGATTCCAGGGTCGTCTGGACCGCGTGCTTCCCCGCGGAATATTCCACCCCTGGCACCTGGCAGTGCATGGGCCGTCCAGCGGCGATGCGCACTTGGCGGTTCTCTGTGATTTGCAGGACGACGTTATTATCCAGGACATAAATAGAGTTATCCATGGGGTTAATGGCGAGGTCAGTGGGCCACTCCAGACGCACCTTCAGAGAAAAGAAATGGTCCGGTTAGTCAGTTTCTGTGCCGCAGTTAATTTGCCGGAAGAGTGAATTAGACCGTTTAAGGAAATTACCCTTAATTTGATAAACTGTTTTAACATTGTTCCCTGAAATAGCTACTGTAAAGTAAACTTAAAAATTTCGAGGTGAGACAAATGCAGGAAATAACGTTTTAGCTAAAAATGCAGCTCACTGGAAGACTTGCAAGTTACAGCCAAAAAGCAACCTCTAAGCAGTGAGTTAATAGGTTTCAATGAGATATGAACACCTACGTTCCTTCGGCTGTAATAAGCACCAGACGTCGAGGCTTTCTAGGTTATGAATACATTAGTGTTCTATTGTGTTTTCAATCAGGCCAACAGGAAAGTCCCTCATTCTAAATACAAGTCCCTTGGGACTAATCATAGTGGGTTCTTTCTACTGCTTAAAGAGCTCATGCAATCAAAAGATTAGAGATTTAAGCTGTTTTGTTCTTTCTGGAATATCTGCCTGCTGCTACTTTACTGGTATTTTATTTCGAATGCTTTAGCATTTCTTCATGCTAATTGTTCCGTAATCTCATTGAATTCATCAAATGCAGAACCATAGAAGAAAATAACTTTTTATTAGCTCCTGAGATACATTTAAACGGAACAGCTCTAATACCACAAATGCCACACATGGTATATATGCAGTTTATTACGGGGCCATCCCAGACTACTGACTTAGTCAACCGAGACGCCTAGAAAGGAAACAAACAATGCAGCTTAAGATTTTAGCTACCTGGCTGATGTGCATGCTGGTGTCACAAGTTAAAGGTCTGGCTGAAGTCAGATCGTTGGAGCCCAGGAGAGTTGATATGATTCCATTTTGATCAACTTTTCTGATCATGGTTCCGTCAACAAAGTAGATCAATCCATTCTTATCAATCGCCATTCCTTTTCCAAGAGAAGTAAGCGTGACCAATTTTTTCAAACGGGATGCATTTTTTTGGGCTCATGATCAAATTCAATGTTCAACCCCAGGGATAATATAGGTGATAGGTAGCAGGTCAGATTGTAGATTGCAAATACATTAGGAAAAACCCAACAGAGGCATTTGTAACACACATCTATGTAAAATGTAGTAAGGAAATAACTGAAATTTGTAAGAATCTCTACTTGGTGTATGAATCACATAGGTGCTCCCTGTATCTTAAATATAAAATTGTAACTTCTGTATAATATTGTTGTCTATCAATTACAGAAACAGGTCAAATTCTCTTACTCTGAACTTAGAATAAATGTATTCTCACAAAAATAGATCTGAGCCAAGGTTAGTGTTTCATTGACCTTGTTACAATGAAATTTGCTATTATGAATAATTCAGTACAACAAATGCCTTTTTCCAGTCCTTATTCACATAACAGTTGCCAGCTATAATGAAAAACAAAACAAAAAAAAGCCCCAAACCAAAAAACATTATAATGAATGGCATAATACATGAGCAAGGAGTCAGTCCCAACTGGTTTAAAAGCTAGAAACCTTTATCACATAGAATTTTAGCTCTTGTTACCTCCAGAAATTCCTCCCAGCAAGCATTTTTTCCCATGGCATAGAAACAAAAGTTTAATAGCTCTGAACTGGGTGAGGACTAATAGCGTTGCTTAGTGATGGTATTTACAGAGGTCTGGGACTCATTCCTGACAAAGAGATTCCAGGACAATGAAAGAATCTGGACACTTCCTTGAAGTTTAACAGGATGTGACCTGAATAATATGGACCCGTTGCTTTCTTCTTTGGAAAGGTGAAAAAAAAAAAAAAAAGGAATGATAAAAAAATGCCACGAACCCAATATTTACTGTAAAATCAACTTAGGATTCTAGCAGTTTCACACTACATGGCTTTTCAAAACACGGGATGTGAAACTGCTTTCTAGAACACAGTTGAGCGTAAACCGTTAGACTCAGCATTAAACACAATCAGGCACTAACTGGGTTTTCTGTATTATTATTATTTTTTTAATAAAAAGAAATCTTCAAATTGGTAAATGCCAGTACCTTTGGGACTCATGAGGGTTGCTTCAATGGCCTTCCCCCCATCTCCACATCTGGCTTCGTCGAATGGAAGGCATTGCTCCCCTGTCCCAGCGACGACTTCAGCATTTTTAGTCAAATCTTTTGTACCCGTAAGTGACTTTGGGCGATAAATTCTGCGGGTGTTAGTGTCAGAAACATACAAATCTCCTGTGACTGGATCGGTTGCCAGGTAGTATCTGTGAGCTGGGTTGCTGCTGTAAAAAAAGGAAAGGATCATACGTAAACATCTCAAGACGGTTACCCCTAACACGGGGAGACTCAAGAGCAAAACAAAACAGATCATGAGAAACTGATTATAAACTGTTATTAAAGACTGGAAAACGAACAGCATATTTAAGAACGACTTCAAAGAATGAATGAGAAGAGTTGGAAGCGAGCTCTGATAGGACTCTGTTCCTCCCTTGCCTGTTGCGGAGGATTTAATTATTAAATTTATTAGAGCGGCCATCTTGAAAATAATTCCCTTTGGAAGGCGAGATGTTTTTAGCCTAAAATGGAGAGAGAAGCAAGTTCTCTAAACCCTGTTAGTTCAATGAAAAGCCATTAATAAAGTGCCCTCGAGTGACAGACATAAGGTTGATTCCATGGGAAGGGTGCCTGTCTGACTCCAGTGAAGGAGAAGGTACCACTGATTTCCCTCACTCCTTAGCACAGGGAGGTCTCCTGTTTTGCTACAAATCCAAATCCCACAGACATCTGCCCCTGACAAAATGTAGAGTCGTCTGTCCTGTGTCTGGATCGGTTGCAAGGTAGTATCTGTGAGCTGTCTGTCCTGGTTGCTCTATCGTCATCCAGAACGGTGATCTGATGCAGTTACGTTTGTCTTGAACTAGGGGGTGAAATACTAAAATAAGGTCACTCATGTGGAGGGGGCCGTCTCAGTCGGGGGCCGTCTCAGTCGGGGGCCTCGTGCTGTGAGCCGGAATGGCGACCCATCAGTTCTACTTGTAAAGCTGTAAGTGAAGCTGCTCTGAGACCTGTCTCTGAATTTGGTGAGATGTAGGCATTTGTTCACAAAACACAGCACCTCAATTTTATACATTCCAAGTAATGCAAGTGTGAAATATGTTATGTCCCCCTACCTGTAAAGAGTGGTAAGACAGACATCATCAAGGAATGGGTGAATTATGACACTTAGTTGGAATTAGAAAGTTAATCTCTTGATAAACACGCAACACCACATTCTTAGGATTAATGTAATTTTGTACATGGTGCAAATAATGCCTTCTGGAAAAAAATTCTAAAAAGAGTTAAATAACTTGGTGTCCCCATAAAGACATCAACAGATAAGAATCCAACAGATTCCACATTATCTTGACGATAAACTTGATTTTACTCACTCTTTCTTACTCTCTCTACACATGTGCACGCTCGCGCGCACACACACACATACACTTTTCCATTTATTTTATATGTGAATATCTAAAAGATGTAGTGAAAGTTGAATTATATGAAAGTGTTGATTCCAAATAATGATGTAGTAGTCTTTTCATTACTATTAGGTTCTAATGAGACAATTCCCACTACTTAATGCCCTTCCTCTTAAGTGGTGAATACATGTACTTTGGGGCCCCTGTGAGAGTCTGCTGTTAAAATAGCAAGTTCTAGGTTTCTCTAGTGGGCCTCACATTGGTGGCCGCCCAGCTGGATGGTCACATGTGGAATCTGCATGGAATCTTCTGGAAATCTGAAAAGGCCTATGGCTATGATGTGGATTTACAGGGAAACACTGAGACACACACAGCCTTGAATACCTTCAGGTTTCGGGTCTCCTTTCTACTCTTCAATATTTTTTGGTGACAAGAGACATATTTGAGCTAGAAGTTTTGAGTGGGGGAACATGTATAAAAGGGTGAACAGTGAAACAAAGGCCTCAAAGAGATACAAGTCATCTGAGGTAAAACCATTTCAGACATACTGGGTTTTACCAAATGATCACCTTGCCGTGTTGTTATGTCACTTTTCTAAATTGATGCCTGAAATTTTAAAGGCACAGAAATACTGGGTTCCATAATGTGGTAGATTGTTACTTGGTAATGAAGCAAAAAGCTACAACATATCAATATAACCTTCAGGGCAACTTTAAGAGGTTATTTTCCCCCTACAAACAGCCCGATATGGACAGGGCTGGTCTTTCCGATCTACGGTTGGTGACAGGGTTGCGACTCATTCCAACTGGGTCTATTTTGAGAGACGTGACACTGGAGAGACTTCTCTAGTCTCTTCTGATCTCTCCAATTATATACTAATTATAAATAGCCAGAGAGCTGGTTATGAAAACACACACACACACACACACACACACACACACACACTCTGTTTCCTTGCTGGTTGTAAATCTATGAACATGACCTCTGGACCAGACTGTCAGGGTCTGAATCCCAGCTTCTTCACTCACTAACGGTGTGATGATAACAATAATACACACTTCATGGGATGCTGACAGGGTTACAGCCGCTAATACAGGTGCGATGCTTAGAACAGTGTCTAGTACATAATACATACTCAGAGAGCGTTAGCTATTCTGCACACTTGGTTCTGTCCTTCCCCCTCTCACACCGCCGTCTTTTGCCTTGGACCTCCCTATGGCAGAGAAGCGCGAGACTGACTGTTCACCGCTTCCACCCTGACTGGCTTTCTGAAAATGTTCCTAGGGAAAAAATGACTATCTAAACTTGGAGACATTCACACTGGTTTCCTTGGTCCTGCTGTTACGCTTATAAGATCCTGAACTATTAAAACAACGCAGACCTCTTCTTTAAACACCCACTTGGAATTGCTTCTAGAGTAATGATGATAAAGGCAAATGAATAATGCAACCCAATGTAAATTCAGTCGGAGTTAGGTATTCATATGAAATACCTTTATAAAGCCACAAGGTCACTTTCAAGAAAATAGGATCAAGAAGTCTCTCTTTCTTTCACATGCACAAAGGGTGGAAATGCACCATCTTCAGGAGAGCAAGCTGGGGTCTCTTTTTTCTCAGGGTTGAAGTAATATCATCAATCGTTCCTCTGAATTTTCAAAGCCAGATGACTTGGTCTCCAAATGCATATGGTTTGGCTCAAGGACAAAGACCTTGTTTGGGGTACTCTGGGAATATTGAGTAATTTTTCAAGTGGAGGGTAATATGCCAAATTACTCATTTGAATGACATCCAAGCCCAGGATAGGGGGACTTAATCATGAAGTGCTTTTCACCCTCTTTAGGAATCTTTTCTAAAATATCTGTTGAAAGGCTATTTGTGGAAAAATCCTTCAAGAGCAACTTCTGGGAGACAGTTTCAAAAATAAAGAATATTAATTCAATTTTTCAATCCAAAGACATACAAAAACAACCCAAAGCTCAGATCATGATCTTCCCATCTGTTTAACCCACTTATAAACTGTGCAGAACTGTACAAAATGAAAAGGGAAAGAATTCTCCCTTGCCTTTCTTATCTCTAATATTCCTTGATAAAAAAGCATATATCCTTTTATACTTTTTATTATGCTACAAATAGGTACCTATTTATAGACCCATACGTACTTTGGCACAAAAGCTGTTCTGCACCTTGCCTTTTTTATTTAATAGTGTACAAGGGAGAATTTTAATACCAAGCTGTTCTAACTATATAAATCATGGCTTTACAACAAAGGAGAATAAAAACTTCAGGACCCTGATGAAGAATGATGTAAAGAAAGGGGCACCTGGGTGGCTCAGTTGGTTAAGCATCTGACTCTTGATTTCAGCTCAGGTCATGATCTTAGGGTTGTGAGATCGAGCCCAGCATGTAGCTCTGTGCTCAGCAGGAAGTCTGCTTGAGATTCTCTCTCTCCCTCTGCCCCTCCTGCCATAGGCTTGTGTGCACTCTCTCCCAAAGAAATAAAATCTTAAAGAATGGTATAAAAAAATTACACGTGATTTTTCATGACGTCCCTCATTTTGAGAATAAAACAGCAGATTTTTGAGGTGGCTGCTTGAGCTATAAGACATGAGTCCAAAAAAACCCGGACATTCAAGTCCTAAGATTTGCTTTTACTGACGTCATCTTTACTCCAGTGGGATAGTAATAAGAGAATGTCCAAAGTGGGGCTTATATTTGCCATTTCCCGTCCTGAAGCATCTCCTTCTTTGAAGACGCAGGGATGTCTCAATCAAGCAACATATGTCTGCCAAAAGAAAGCTCTAATTTTGCACACAACTCCATTGTCCAGAATAACAAATGTGGAGGAGTATGCGGTCTTGGAGAAGAGAGTTTACCTCTGGAAATATCCCCCCACAGAATGGTGGGGAATGAGAACCATGCAGCCTAGCGTGGTGGGTGACAGCTGCTTCTGAGAGCCCAGCTCCTTCTAAATGAAAAGAGGGATCAGTACCAAAGCGCGAAAACTTGGAAACTTTCAGCTGACTGCACGCAGAAAAGCTCTGACAATATATGGGATGGATCTGGGGTTCAAGGAGCCCGATATAAGCAGAGCTTTCTGATAGCGGGCTAGTACTTGCGCTCTGGCTTCCTGAAAAGCCAAAGCCCTTGAGAGGCTGGTGTGCGAGCACAAATCGATGGTGAGTTTTCAGGTCAGTCAAAGGTCTCTTGTGGAGGGGCGCCCGGGTGGCTCAGTGGGTTAAGCCACTGCCTTCGGCTCAGGTCATGATCTCAGGGTCCTGGGATCGAGTCTCGCATCGGGCTCTCTGCTCGGCAGGGAGCCTGCTTCCCTCTCTCTCTCTCTGCCTGCCTCTCTGTCTACTTGTGATTTCTCTCTGTCAAATAAATAAATAAAATCTTTAAAAAAAAAAAAAAAAAGGTCTCTTGTGGAAAACGGGAGGCTACAGTGACCGAGGGCTGGAGCATGGATGGTTTGTGGGAGTCTCTGCTCACCAGGAGAAGCACCATGGTCCTCTTCTACAACTGATTGAGATGTTCATTTCAGAGAGGCTTAGGATAACATTGAGGTTTTGACTAAGGATGGCAAAATCAAAGCAAGATAAAAACCTTTAGTAACCTGCTCCTTGGAAGACTGACCCTGCCCTGCCTAGATGACCATGATTCCCAAGCGAACTTCTCCATGGACACAGATCCAGCTGTAAACACAGACTAGATGAGTTACTCATTCTGTCATCATTCAGCTTTCGTAGACTAGAGAGATATTTGCAAAGAACAAGCTATAGAAGAGATGTCATTAGCACTTTCATCTTTTTATTGGAAATTGTGCCAGAGCCCTTAGAACACAGAAAAGCGTAAATCATATTTATGGATAACAATAAAGTGCCTCTTTTCTGGGGTCTGAAACTTTTTATACTTGCAAGCAGGGCTTTGGGATGTGGTATTTCTGTGTCTGTTTGATTTTTAAATATGAAGTCAATAAGAAGTGCTGAATCAAGCTTTTATAATCTTGTATTTAAACTTTAATTGATTCAAGTTCACAGACCTGTGATTGGCATTTTCTTTGATCTCTTAATTGGTAATATAAAATTCACAAAGTTTGATTTTTAGGCTCACATATTTTATGGCCTCTTAACTGGGATTGCTTAATTAATTTAAGTTCCTTTATTTTGGAATTTTAGAGAATTGGAACAGAGATGAGCTAAAATTTATTGCCTACAAAAGGAGTTTGTTAGCAAACTCATACTATAAACCTACAGGAGAGATATTTAGCATAGCTAAGAGATCTTTAAAATTTTAAGGCTTTCAGAAGCTTCCTTTTATGTAAAAAATTTTGTGTGTTGATTGATTAGTATTTATATCCGTTCATTCAAGTATAGCTTGAGACTTTTATTTGATATGATATCCTGGCAGCACTTATTATATTTGGTATGACAGAATACTCTGGATTTTAAAATAAAAAGACTATGTGTTTTTATATTTATTTTGTTATTTAATATTTTCATTAATTATGTTCCCCATTAGTCCAATTCATGAGACTCTTTAATAGTATACAAAACTAGTAAATGACCAGAATCATGCATTTTTATATATTACTTAATCATTAACTGCCTACACTGTTCATTTTTGTATATTTAGATGTATTTTCAATATCTTTTTCCTCCTATCATCTGTTCCTAAGCCCCTTATGACTTTGATGCTAGCCAGCACAGTGGGGATAAAGAGAAAGCCAACAGTATCCTATCAACTACGACGAGGAAGAGAACATAGGCAAATAGGAAGAAGCACCTGGAAAGAATTTTATTTTTTTAAGCAAAATAGAGAAGCTCCAGTGAGTTGACATATTTTGCCTTTGTGAAGTCCGTTTTGATTAATTAGTTATTGAGCAAATGGAATCCCTATTTTTGTCCTCTCTTTTTTATCATCTTCTTCTTCATCACCCTTATATAGTATGTTCATTCTCTGCCTTCCTTTATATTATGGGTGGGTTTCCTTCCTTGCTAGCCATACTCTTTCAGGTACCTAGCATCTCATGGTTTCAGGCAACAGCTTTCTAACCGATCCTCAAATCATCCTGAACACTGGTATCAGACTCATCTTCCTCGAGGGCCATTTTGAGTATGCCGCCATCTTGTTCAAGGTCAGAAAATGGCTGTCCACTATATCTGTTGTCCTACAGGACAGAAGAGCGATTCCTTAGAGCACTCAAGGCCCTAAGCAATCTAACCCTACCCTGACTTTTTACCTGTATCTCTTACTATTTCCCACATGGATCCCCTGCTCCACCCAGGTAAATCTGACTCCTCTTAGAACACGTCTTGCTCATGCCTTTCACAAACCCCAGTAACGTCCCTTGTTCTGTATTCTTTCCTCACAACTGCCTCCCAACGCCTTTCTTCCTGTTGCTCTGTTTAAGCAGACTTCATTTTCAGACCTAGGTCAAATATCACCTTCCAGAGACATTTCACTTATCACACCCCATCCCCAGTAATCTTTTCCCTCACAGAATTCCTCTCACAGTATAAGCCCTGGACATAACAAAGTGCCAAAGCAGGATACTGATAATGTTACTTAGTTTGTTACTTATATATCTTGTTTCCCCTACTAGATTGTTTAGTTCTGAGAGCATGGATTTTCTTACATTATTATTTGTCAAAGTTGCCTAGTACATGGGAAGTGATCAGTCAACACTGATTTAGCGAGCATGAATATCAATATAAAACCCAAACAGTGTGTTTTACATGCATGGAGCAAAAGGAAATGCAGGAGCTCACACTTAGCCAGGATAACGTGCGGAGGAGAAAGGTTAAGGAGGGTCATGAGAGAGGGAGCATAGTGAGTATCACTGCCCGACAGCAGGAGTTAGTACATAAAGAGCTCATATTAGAAAGTATTGTTAATAATAATGGAGCTCGAACCTCTAATCAATGTAGTTTTTTTTTCCCCCCAGGGAGAGAGATTATAGCTCTAAGTAATTTGTCCAATGATTGTGAAATAAATCTAGCTTTTTGTGTACCCAGGGAATTATCCCACAGAATTCTAGCCATTTGGACACATAAAAAACGGACTGCGCGGTGTCGTGCAATGAACACGCTGTTCAGAGTGGTTCAAATCCCTGTTCCCCACTTCTTAGTTATGTATCTTGGGGAAAAAATGCTTCCTCCTCCCCAAAGCTTCCTTGAGTTTCAGTGACCTCATCTGGAACCCCAAAGGACTATTGTTTGGATCTGCAATAAAGTATATAAAACGTCTGGCACCGAGCCTGGCAGGTGAAGGGCTGGTTTGTTAAAAAGGAGCTGCTTTGATCGTTCTTTCTGTATGGCCTCCAGCATTTTCACATTTAGTTGGTGTGTGCACGGGTCTGTCTTCCCTCTTTCCTCCACAGTTACCAAGAAGGCGAGGCCAGAACAATTTTGATATTTTGCTGTGGATTCTAATAGCAGAGCTTCGTGTGCTCAGCAGTCTGGAGAAATTTACTGTTAATCTTAGCACGTGGCGAGCTATTAGCTGAGAGCACAAGCTCCATAGGGCATCTCATTCAGCACAAACTCAATAGGGCATCTCGGGGAAAGGTCCTGGGGCCATGCCTGGTCATACGGATATACACCAGCTTCTCATCTTCTGGGGGAACCTTGTCTCTCATTCCCTCCTTGTCAATCTCTGCAACATTGTTCCAGTGGGTAATGCTGATGTGCTCATCTCAAGGATGTCACATAAACTATTTCTAATTTTTCTACCCGATATCATTTCATTAGATCCTTTACTGGCCAAATGAGATCCAGCAGGTGCAACAAGTCTAGCTTTTTTGGTGAGCTTTACTTTAAAATATATTACTTTTTTTCCCTTTTTTGTTGCCCTGTGGGAAGTTTTTTAGTCAAAACACTCTATACACAAGCTTTTGCTTTGCCTTCTCTACCTAAGGACACATTGCAAGTGGGATCTGAAAAACTTCTGAGCTCACACACTTGTTTCAACTGTTCTCATCCTAAACTTGGAAGAAAGTCTTTTCCTTCATAATGGTGTCCATGAAAACATTACTTCTTAAAACGCAAATCTAGTGACTCTCTCAACTTGGGACAATATAAATGACCACGGTGATGAAATTTACCAGGAAGTTAACAAAGCTCAAGTATTAGGATTCCTTCGTACGGTTCCTTACAAGCCCGGTGAGGCCCCAGGGAACACGATCACATGATCTTACATTTTAAAAAATTTGCCACAGTAAAACATTTCTCAGATTCTTTTTCTTAAACAGAATCTCCCCAATTGAATAAGCTTTGGGCCCAATAAACCAAACTAAATGTCGTGAAGTCTCCTACTCTGCTTCAAATTTTGTTCTGTTCAATATGGCTTAGATTATGTGAGCCAGTAACTGATGTCTAGAAATATATTTATTCTATGGACATGTTCCTTATAATTTCTTTTTTTTTTTGGTGACAAAATTTATTTTATTAACTAACTTGAAAATAGCTTTTCAGATTATGTTGCATAATGGAATTTGCAACATGCTACATATGAATGGTTCATTTAAGCAGTTTTCATTCCTCAGATGTTCTGTGATACTGAGTTTCCTCTCTCATGATGAAATGTTCTTAGAAAATGATGTCAGAGAGTCACATCAACATGTAAAAAGGACATTTGAAAATACACAGTAACCTTTTAGGAAGATGCTTACCTATGTCTAAAATCTTTATTTCTTGGTGGAAGCAGATAAAAAGGTGGGGGGAAAAAAAGCACAGTTAGAAAAAGTTTCTAAAATATAATGAGTTGCATACTGAGATTTTAATTATTTGAATGGAAAATTGCCAACTTAAGCAGAAATAACACTGGAAAGGAATTTCGTAAGCCAAGGCTTATCAAATAATTAACAGAATAGGATGATTTTAATAATCGCACTTAAATAAACAAGGCAAAGCAACAATTTGTAACTTTAACTTTTGGTATTATGGCTAACGGTTTAACCCAACTTGAAGATCCAATATTCTAATGGAAAGTTATTGCCTTACTCTTATGTCCTGATACTGTAGGGAAATATTCTCTCTTCATTTCAACCCATGTGACATAAAAGAGTAACAACCTATATCAAGAAGTATTCTGAAGAACTAAAGGAGTTTAAAAGTCATAGTTCTCTCCTATTGGAGCACAGAAAATGCCCTGAAATCAGTAAGACATTTTCTATGTTGGGTGCCTTTACACTCCTGTATACATTTATGGCACAGAATATATATGTTGTGCTTTTCCTGACTTTAACCAAGAATCTGACTTTTTTTCAGGAAGAATTTTAAACATTGGGAAGGTATACTTAAATAAATAAATTGGTCTATTAGACTAAACACTTTTTCTTATAAAGGCAGGCTCAGCTTTGGTAACAATCCCAAATTAAGGGGCTGCCTGTCTGGCTCAGGTGGAGGACCACACAAGTCTTGATCCCTGGGTTGTAAGTTCAAGCCCCATGCTGGGTGCAGAGATTACTTAAAAAATAAAATCTTAAAAAAAAAAAAAAACAAATTAAGGAAAGACATACCTTAGTTCTAAAACACTTGTTACATTTCCAGAAGGGAATATTCGCCGAACATAGTTGAAATCCCCTACATACAGGCTGCCATCGATCCCGCAAGCTAATGCAACCGGGGCCAACAATTTATTACCATCGGCCTGACCATTGCAACTGGGGCATGAGATGCTGCGCCTCCGGCCATTTCCCATGATGCTACTGACAACCGGAGGCTGTTGGGAGATGAACTGGTTTTCCCCATTGCCCTTGTACAGTATGCCTGGAAGACACAAAATGCATTGTTCTTGTAATACAAAGCAGAAAGATGAAAAGTAAACATGCTCACTCTAGGTGTAACTATAATTCAGTGCTTTGTGGATATAGACTGGGAACATTTACTTCAAGTTCTCTCGGAAAGAACAAGAACTCTATTTATTTAACCTGGTGTAAAATATCATTTGGCAAAACACAAAGGATATATATGAAAAGTGCTGTCTGTTATGCATGTAAGAGAGGGCTGGTGAAAGAAACAGAGGACTAATCAGCAAAATTAAAAGCCCAAATTGTCGACATCGGTGGTTCTCAAACTTGGCTACACAGTGGGACAGACTGGGTCTGTTCCACTGACGCTTGGATCTCATCCTGAGAGCTCCTGATTTAACCGGTCTGAGGGCAGGCTTTTAGGAAAACATTCCAGATAGTGTGCCTGGACGGCTTAGGCGGTTGGGTGTCTTCCTTTGGGTCAGGTCATGATCTCAGGGTCCTGGGATCAAGCTCCAGGTCAGGCTCCCTGCTCAGTGAGGAGTCTGCTGCACCTGCTTCCTCTGCCCCCGCCCCACTTGCGTGTGCACTCTCTCTCTCTGTCAAGTAAATAAATGAAAAAAAATTTTTTTAAAGATTTTATTTATTTGACAGAGAGAGCAAGAGAGCACAAGCAAGGAGAACAGCAGAGGGAGAGGGAGAAGCAGGTTCCCGCTGAGCAGGGAGCCTGGGCTGGATCCCAGGATCCGGGGAACCCGACCTGAGCTGAAGGCAGATGCCCAATAGCCTGAGCAAACCAGGTGCCCCAATAAATAACATCTTAAAATAAAAAAAAAAAAAAAACCTAAATCTCCAGATGACCCTAATGTGCAACCAAATTTGAGAACCATTCTACATGTTCTTCAGGGAATAATAAGTTTTCCAATTGCTTAACGATGTTATACTATTATGAATTAATCCAACCAACAAAAATGTGCACCAGCAATATGAATTTCTTCCTTCTGAGTGTATCACTGAATTTAAAAATTTAAAAATTACTTTATAGAAAATAAATTTAGACAGTGAGTGTCAAACCCCCTATATACTATTATGCTGCCAAAGAACGTTCTTCCTGGTTATACTCGTAACCGACACGAAGATGCATATACACGCCGTCATTAAAAATTCCAAACATAGCAAAGCTGTTATGGAAGGGCAACTTATTATTTAAGGAGAATTCTGCTTTTAGGCATGCAAGTGCCAATCCTACTTAAGACACAATGTCAGTTTGCGCCATTAGGGTCCTCAATGAAAATCTGAGAAAAAAAAAAATCCTAGAAGAATAGTAAATATTTTCATATTTAGAAACTGGATTTGAGTTGTGATTCTAATTTTATTCACTCTCCATTATTATCTAGAGAGCAGATCAGTGGTTTCCTCCTGGCCTGAGGTACCCTGGATGGTCAGCTGTCACTGTATTTCATGACACTTTGCAGAGGGATATTATCTGTATACACCGTCTGTTGCTTGGACTTCAGAGTTGTACGTATTATATATTTATTGAATGTCCTCTATTTCAAAGCAGTTCTTCAAGCCAATGCTTATACTTTTTAGCAGCTACACGGTTAAAAGAATTAATCCATGAAAGTACAAACAGGAAACTCAAGAATGCGTTTTTTTCCTCCCACTTCGGGATAATTTTAAAATGAAGAAGAGATCAGAATGATTATGTTCTTCTTATAGCTTAGCACATTTTTAGGTGGATTCTATGATTACTTTGAAATGCTTTTTGAGTGATGTAATAATCACAGAAAATTTACATAAAGAAATCAGAGAAGATCAAATTTAAAGAAAAATAAGCCAAATAAGGCTGGACCGAACACGTGAAAAGCCTTTTGCCTTGAATCTTCAAAGAATACATTAATGTTACCTAAGATCCTTCTTTCTGCGATTATGTTATTTGACAATTATGGAACTCTATTTTCCTGGAAAGGCCAGGTCTGTAAGTTTCATGCAAGAATGCTACAAGCCAGCCTACTGTTCTGCTCAGCCTGATGTATTCAGTCATTATTTTAAACAATTGGTCCTTCATGATTCTCCTCTATTATGACAGAAGAAAAAGACGAACATTAGAATATTTACTTCCACGTTCCAGGCCTGCAAACACCTGTCACTGTCTCCATTTCGGCCTTCTCTTCATCTTTAATACGTTTCATAGCTCACCCTGCTTGTCACGATTACAAATCACTTTGTTTAGTCAATTAGACACATGTCACTTTGAGAAGCCACTCCTTGTTAAACGGTTCTTGGATAAAATTTGAAATCACAAGCAGTTTACCCCCTGAATTAGGTCACCTCACATTTTTAAAACAACATATATTTTATAATTTATAGCAATTTGTGGAGGACAGAATTTGGGGTAGCCTAGCTTCTACAGCTGACCTGATATTTTAATAAAAGCAAACTATATATTATCCTGGTAGAGGGTGTGTGTGTGTGTGTGTGTGTGTGAGACAGAGAGAGAGAGAGAGAGAGAGAGAGAGACACAGAGTATCTAAATTTCTCAAATCCACCTGAATTCTAAACTCAGTTTTGGGTATTGTAACAGTGTAATTCACCATTGTTACAAAGTGGGTTTAAGGCATGGGCTTTCTGGAGCTCTCTGCCTGTTGACCCCCTACCAGCTCATAATCTCTTGGCAAAATCCTGGGGCTCTGAACTTGACCCTATATTCTCACAATAACTAAAATGTTTCTAGAGAGGTTCCCCTGGTTTGGTTTATAAAGAAATTCTGAAGGAATCTAGCAATATGTCAAATTGTGTGAAATATCATTTCACATCATTTAATCGGGAGCAGCCAGGGGCACATTGGGCATGTGGCTTTGCATTTTGAAAGCCTGTGACTGTGCCTGGTGTTCCCAACATGACAGACGGAAAAGCACGGCTTCAGACCCGGCTGATGATTAGGGATAACATATGGAGTGTCCTTCTTGGTTAGGAGCCTCGCTTTTCCCAAGCGTGTGCTGCACGTGGCACTAGCTATGGGCTCTGCTCCCAAACCTTCGGGCACACTCACTGAATGGCAACCCGATGTTCAGAATACAGCTGGACCGGGCGAAGAGCTCAGTGCTGCTGTAAGGTAGGAAACGGGTGGAGGGTTTTTCTCTATCGATTTGCTCGGTACGATTCTCTTCTAGAGGCCAGACACCAGCGTTCTCCAGCACTGGCTTGGACACTACTGTACATTCATTATGTTTGGAAATCGAAAATGTACCCTCTCCAGCTCTGACAACAAAATTTTTTAAATAAAAAGAACAGATAT
Organism: Mustela nigripes; assembly: GCF_022355385.1. Classification (NCBI taxonomy): domain Eukaryota; kingdom Metazoa; phylum Chordata; class Mammalia; order Carnivora; family Mustelidae; genus Mustela; species Mustela nigripes. Next base: position 13,091,369 of record NC_081574.1, on the reverse strand, counting down.
CAAAGTAACATTAATCTGAAAAAGTGACCAATACTCATAAACATTTAGTTGTATTTCGTGCTCAATTCAAAACTCTGAACCTTCCAAAAACCTTTGTGAAGTCCAAGGTAGAGATTTTACCACAACTGGGAAATCTCCTATTGGAAAGGGAGATTTGGCAAGGCAGGGTAGAGAGGTACTAGCATAATATGGTTTAGGATGGGGGGCTAGAGGAAGTCACCTTAAGGTTCTGCTTTTCTAGAAAATACTTAGGTGTAGGCGGCATGAGGGCAAAACGTCAAACACACAGTGAGGACAAGAGAGTTCGTTTAATATAAACCACATTCTTTATGAGATTATGCCAGTCAAGTTTTGTAAAATAATTTATATCTCCCGTGATATATGAAATATCTGTTGTCAGAGAATATTCCTTTATAGTATAAGGTTTACTATGAGTAATCCCTCTCAATCCTTGCTTTCTTCTCAGATTATTCCTTTATTTTTCCTAATAATTACAAAGTAAGAGCATATGGAACCCAATCTGAGCAGGAGAACAATTTTTTCTCACATATAATCTAAGAAGAACTGAAAAAAAGTCTACATGCTCAGAATAGGCTAATTACTTAAGGATTAAGATCTATCAGAAATATTTCAGTAAAGTCACGTGGATTTTTTTTTTTTTTACTTTAAAAAAAGTTCCCCCTCCCTCCATTTTTGGTAAACTTCCTAAAGCACTCTCTATAATAAGCACTCTGGGCTTATTATAGAGTTAGACACTGCTGGGTGAATCTGTGTGAAGACTACCACATAGAGTACTTTCAGTGCAGCACCAAAGTCATTTACATTCAAGTGGGAGAACTATTTTGGTGATGAATTTATGACGGATTCAAAGTTCACAAGAAGATTAGGTTTTTCCCACCTCAGACTGGTAGAGTCTTTAAAAATCTATCTTTATTTTTTCTACTAATTCTAATCCTACAGCATGCAGAAGATAAAATGTTGCCACAATCTATTCAAGGCAAGTGGTATTAACTACAAACAAGATCTTACCATTCTGAACGTCCAACACATGATGTTTATCTAATGTCCAACCACCCATGTTGGAAGCGTCTAATTCATAGCCTTGTAAAATGGCGGTCCTCTTTTCCCACAGAGTCAGGTCCAGACATGACTCGTATTCGTATCCAACCGACACTGGAATCAAGACAAAGCATAGTACATCTTCTCAACTTTTTTTGATAAAATTTATTTATTGCAATTTATTATTTTGATAAAACTGCTTTTTTCCACAGTTGTGTTCTAAGACTCTATTTCCACTCATTTATGCGTGGAGATTATTTTTATATGAAAAGATCTGACAACACAGAAGGTGTTTTTCTAAGAAACTATCTTCAAATATTATTTTTCTATTGATTTGATCGGAAACTAGTATTTTTTTCCCCTCACACCATTTCTTTCCCAAGGGGTTCACAGCACAAGATGAAGACCAGATTGGGCACCTGGTTAAGCAATTAGATCTGATAAATCAGCCCCAGGTGGTGATCAGATGATAACAACTAAAAATAATATTTGCTATCTGAGTAAGTAGAGCTGTTTAGTTTCCAAGAGTATTAAAAGTTGCACAAAATGTTTATGACAAGTCAGGTTCAATACAGCAGAGAAGATAGTATGATCATGACGACATATTCACATGTTACTATCAGGACTGAACGGTAATGCTAGCTGTAAATTACTGTGAACAAGTCACCAATAAAAAGCTTCAGAGTTCTTATGAAACATGGATTTTAAGATTTAGAACAAAGTGAAAGGAGAAGCAGCAATTATCTGATTGATAGGAACTGAGTCAAACCCAAGTTATACATTAATTTCAGAATAAAATATCTAGAATATTCTCTGGTAAAAATGAATAGAACAAAAAGTATCCATCAGTTTTTGCTGGTCTCAACCTGAGCATGAAGCTAGACCATATATATGTCAACACACCAATCTCTGATCACGTTGTCCCGTCATTCCGTAAGCAATGGGCTTTTAAGAATGTCATTCTACAAAACTGATTCCTAGTCAAAAGAGCTGAAATAATTTTGGGACACAAATATTGTCTATATCCTTTTAAATATCATTATGTGTTGAATCAACCCTATTAGATACAGACCACATTAAAAAAAAAAAGGGTAAGGAAAGCTAAGGAGATAAGTTTAGCAAAAAACAAAAGGTGAAAAAGTAAGCAGGACAGTGAGGAGAAATTGGAATCTCATTCAGAACATTTTTGAAGACAGAATTTCAGCCAGAAAAGAAGGGATATTTTCTCCACATCACAGGGAATACAGTCCCTTTTCCCATGGCAGGTCTCCACCAACCAGCTTAAAATTCCCCAAGGTCCACCTTACTGTCTTCCCATCTGTTTATCCAGTGATTTCCATGGGTGACAGTCGACTTCATGGGAGTTCTGACTCCAAGACAATTATTTTGACGCAGACTATATCGATGTGGAACTTACCAACAGCTTCCGACAGACCATAGACCTTTTGGTTATAGGCGTCTGTTTTATCCCATATAAAAGTATAGGCCAGGTTTGGCGAGGCAGGAAACCACTTCTGAAAGAGTCTTCCTACCACAGCCACCATAAGGTGAACCTTCATTAAATTAAACGGTATGACAGACTGGGTCATGGTGATCTTGAGAACTGACTTATATCCCGCCGCTCTGGAGCTCAAGTAGGAAAGTTTCAAATCTGTTCCTGGAATGGTCGTTTCTTCATGGAGCACCTAGGTGTGCATAAAGTAGAAACTTCAAACTTGGGTCACAGGTGAACCATTAGCTAAAATAGATTTAAAGGAAATGAGCCCAGCAACTAAAATAGGACAGCAAAGACACATCTGAGCTGTTACTTTATTCGATAATTAAAAATAACTCTGCTGCCAGCCCAATTTTTCTCCTCCTCAAAGCTTCTTGTCACTCACTCAAGTTCATCACACCTCAGGTGCTACTTCTCATACAGGACACAGAGCCGACACGCACGGACTTTATTAGCTCATAGTCACAGCAGACTCTGACTAACCCATCGTTCACCCCTGTCATCCTGGAGAATTTGAGCAGACATTTGTAAGATGGTTAGCCCAGAGCAGGGATGCCGTCTGGGCCAAAGTTCTGGCCTATGACAGCTGCCTCATTTAGGGATTAGACCTACATCTATGGCCTTGGCAGCTGAATGGTCACAGCCTAGAAAGACAGGAGTGGGTACAGAAAAGACCAATTCCATTGGGTTAAATTGTAGTGAACTCCATACCCATGCTGAGAGGTAATATAACAGACGCATATTCTCATAATTAGTTAAATGCTGAGCGAGGACTCACTGCTGGTTTTTGATATGATGGTAGATGGACTAAGAGGTCAGAGCTGCATAAATTCTCCCGGAGAGAACAACTAGTATGTTATTGAACACACACACAAGTCCCTCAATGTGTACTTCTTGAGTTGAAACTGGACTGTGAAAAGTTAAAATAATTCCCTGCCTAAGAATGCTCTCCTTTTTAGATTTTAAAAGATCATATTCTTAACCCCACAATTGACCCATCTCTGTGACTGGCTCATTGAACATCAACAAATTTATATCGACCTATGCCAAAGTATTTTAGAAATATTACATTATTTTGAAAATGTATTTGTGTAGCATATAACGTCTTTTCCTGACAGCGCAGATGCTAATGACCACTGCTAAGCTCCTATTTGGCTAACAACGGTAGGTTTTCAGAGGTTTACTACCCTATGTATCTTGCAAAGTACAAGGCCGTCTAGGCTCAAGACTTTGCACCAAGAAGTCACCATTCTGTCCACCAAGAATTAAATAACATTCTCCAAGATTTCCCCATGTTGGCTGACCAAGATTCATTATTTAGACTGTTAGAAAAAATACATAGCATAGCAATGTAGCGGTGAGTAGAATCCAGTCCTCTTGCAGAGAACAGTTGGGATTGATGGGTTATTTGTCGTCTCCAAATTGCAATGACTGCTGTAGGGCCCAGGACAGTGAGGCTGTAGTGGTCAGTCTGCGTATAAGCGAGTAGCACCAGAGAATGAGCTGAGCAAACCACCACTGTGGCGGGGGGCCAGTGGTGGCGTCAAGAGCAATGGTATGCGGTCCCATGGACGAAGAAGGCATAGCTCTACTCAGCACCAGCTCACAACTGTGGGGTTTTCCTTATGGAACATGCGCACTGACTTCGGCCACAGAGACTCTGAAGCCCAATAGTTTATGGCCGTACGGAAACTTTCTAGAGCCGTTAGACTCACAGAGAACATTACATTTAAGATTGACAGCACTTTGGTGTGGCTGTGGGCTACAGAGTGAATAATGTAAATGGAACTCATTGTTCTTCCATCATTAGGGTGAAATATCAGTGGGTTGGCTTGAAAAATGGATTCTGTGACTCTTGAAATGGCTCTGAAAATGTAAGTGATTGAACCCTAAGGCATATAATTTATTTCCCCTTAATTTATTTTCAAAATACTTTCTCATAAATCGGATAGGTTTTCTATATGTAAGGTAGTCTTTCATTAATTAAATAGATACTTCCGGTGATCTGGTAGGACCTGCTTCTCTAATTCAAAATATCATATGTTATCCCTGATTTTAATAACAGATTATTATCTTTGTCATCATTAACCTACTTCCATGGAACAAATATCTGTAATTTAGTTCATTAAAACATGTGTTTCTCCTATGTAATTTAACTTGACCGTGTTATTTTGCATTAGTGGGAAAAGTACACCCAGCCAGGGAGGAAAAATAAACATCCAGCCTATTTTTTGCCATCTGTGTGATCTGTAAGCCCCACTCTTCACCCCATTAAATATTCAGTTAGACACTATAATTAATATAAAAGAGGTAATAAAATATGAGACTTACTTTCTTTAATTTTGTTATTTTTGTTTTGTTTTATAGTAAATTAACAAATATTTTATTTTATAATAAATAAAGTTTCATATCCAGTCATTAAAAAAAAAGGAAACTATATCTTGTCAATTCTACCTTCCAAATCTCAGTCTAATCTGTTCCCTCTTCTCCACTTCCACCACCATGCTGAGTGTTGGGCCCTCCCCATCTCAGTGCCGGCTATGTACAGAAACACAGTGAACAGTAGTCAGTTCACTGATTTCTCTGTCTTCTTCTATCAATTACACATTTTGCGTCTTGAGTTAGCTTTAGAGACATCCGAAAAAGGGACCATGGGCCCCCTGGTTCCACATTGCCTAAAGAATTCAGTACCACTGTGTGGTATTTTGGGGCCACTCATAATCTAGCCCCAACCTATCTCTTACATGCCCTATATTTAAGTAGCTCACCAGTTTTAATACACTATCATTTGTTTTTACCACTGTGTGGTTGCTTTCACATTGTCGTCAATCTGGAATATTCTTTCCCCACTCTGAAGGCCAACCACCTCTGGGACGCCCTTTTTGGCTTCCTTAGGAATAGACCTCTCTTTTGAACATGCAGAGCTCTTCCTTCAAATCTGGATCACATTTAGAATGGTAGGAATCCGTGTCTGTATTATTCTTTTTATCCTTGTAGAGTACCTCATATATGCTGGGCTCTTAGTAAAATTCTACTAAATGTCTGCAGACTGGTGGAATGGAGGGAAAAAACCCAACAGATCCTTCAGGCATTCCTGGAATTGCTGACTATTTGAAACCCATTTCAATGACTCAGTTTACTAAAACTCTGCCACCTATAGACAGAGTCTCGAGGTTAAATCTACTTAAGGAGTGGCTAAGAAGTTCAGAGCTACTGCAAGATGGCCTCTAGGGAGGAAGTACTACATTGCACAAGGTTATAATGAACTTCCAAAAGCTTTAGCTCAAAGCTGGCTTGACGGTTATGCAGTAAATCATTGAGGTGTCTCTTCTGCATTGTATTCGCCTGTGAGAGTTCTTAACCTGTTATCCCAGACCTTCTTGGCTCCTCTTGTCTGCTCTCTATTTGCACTCCTTCCCTAGGGGATCTCCTCCTATGCTTTCTATTTTTCTGTGTCACTAATGACCCCCAAGTTTACGTTTTACTCCCAACCTCTGCCCTGGACTCCGTTAGCACACATCCACTTCTTATCCTGTCAGCCCCAACTTCCTTTGTCCAATCCATCATCATTTCTCCAAACAGAGACTGTCTCCTACCTGGTCCCCTTGTTTCAACCTTTGCCCAATATAGAAGATTCTTAGTGTAGCAACTACAGTGCCCTTTTGAAGAAGGAAACCAGTAGAGGTGCCTGGGTGGCTCAGCTGGTTAAGGGTCCAACTCTTAGTTTTGACTCAGGTCATGATTTCGTGGTTGTGGCATTGAGCCTCGCACTGGGCTCCATACTCAGCGAGGAGTATCTGATTGAGATTCTCTCCCTCTTCTGCCCCGTGCCCCCTCCACCCTCCGCACGTGCTCTCTCTCTCAAATAAATAAGTAAAATCTTAAAAAAAAAAAAAAAAGGCGGCCACGGTCTTCAGTGATTGGTGGTTTGTGTGTCACCCCTTCCCTCAAGCCACACCTGCTGGTCTCTGTGCCACTCTGTGAACAAGCCAAGCATGGTCTTTGCTCGGAGCTTCTGAACTTGCTCCCAGCGCGAACTGCAATATCCTTCTATTTTGGGGCTTATTCTTTCATTTTTCTTAAACTTTCTGCTGAAACATCAACTTATCAAGGAGGCCTTCCTGGACCACACTTTGCAAAACTGTACCTCCGTCAACTGACCCTGTTTTATCTTTGAAAAGTAAGTTGTATTCACAAGCTGACATACATTTATATGTATGACAACATTTTTTGTCTCTCTTCCCATTAGCTCTAAAGCTCTAAAGCTCTTTGAGACCAAGGAGCTTTGGTCTGATTGGCTTACTGCTTCGCTCTATTCTAACAATGCCTGGTGTCAAATAAATATTTCAAGAGCGAATGGGACAAAGCTGCTCTGTGCTGCTGTATTTTAGAACCAGCATATTTCTGGGGTGTTTGGGTGGCTCAGTTGGTGAAGCGACCAACTTGATTTCGGCTCACATCATGATCTCGGGGTGGTGGGATGGAGCCCTGTGTCCAGCTCCATGCTCATGCCCCTCTCCCCTGCTCAGTCTGTCTCTCTCGCAGATAAACCTTTTTTAAAAAAATAAAGACCACATAGTTTTACTTAGCCACTTATGAATAAAGTCCAGTATTCTTTTACCTAATGTCCTATCTTTAAGACCCCAAGGTTTTTCTAATTGGACAGAAAGAGGAAGGAAGACAATCTCCAGATATTTCAGAAGATAAAAGGAATAGTGAAAGTCTGGTTATTTTTAGAAAAGTTATATAGTTTTTTCCCCCCTGAGGGGAACAGGCTTTATCATAAACTGTTAGAATGTAAGACTTAATACCCAGTTTTTTCAGATAAAAATGTCTTGAGAAAATTAATGAACATTTGCTGCTAAAAATCATCTTTTCTGATCACTTTTTTAACTTATAATTATAATTTAACAGAAAGTCATTGACAGTAATGACCACGTATAACAGCACTTGTTACCCTGTCAGTAGGACATAAGGAGCATATTGGTATCAAAACCTTTTTCCAGTGAACAAGTACATGAATGAAGATGTTATTCGCTGTTGAATTTAAGCTGTTAGCTACAACTAAATAAATATATACAGACATAGTATAGCCTGAACAAAAAAAGTTTTTTGAATATATCTTTAGGAAATAACTAGATATCCTACACACATTCTGTGTTTCAGTCTGTGGAATGATTTAGGATGGTGCTGGAATTCTGAAAATCCTTTTTTAAGATTCTTTGGAAACCACATGATCTGAAAACAGTTTCCTTACAAGTACCGCCACTAGCTAGAACATCCTACCTGTGTTTCGGGAATAATGGGGCTGTCTTCAGGAGAAGATCTGAAAAACGTAGATAAAGGAGACGCCACGATGATGGGATTTGGCCTCACAAATCCACTCAGATCACAGCTGGGAATGTCATTCTCTTCCTTCTTCATGACGAGGGTATCCATCACATAAAAGACATTCCATGGAATCCACACGGTATGGTACTGAGTGAGGAATGGGGAGCGTTCGAAGACCAAAGTAAGAGAGGCCCCGCCATTTGCCACCAAATCAAACCTAAGAAAAAACAAGATGACTTGGTGAATTATTTGATCCCACACCGCTTCCAACAACACTTGGCTCCTTAAATAAATTCGCTTTACAAAGGAAACCAACTTTTCTCCCAACCCATATATGACAGAGTTGCAAATCTACAGGAATATTAAAGTAACTATTCAAGGAACACCCAGACTAAGATTTACCTTTTACTAAGATTTACCAATTTATTAACATCTTTCCAAATTTGCTTTATCACTTGATCTTAGCCAAAAGGCCGAGAAGCGATCAGAATTGCTTTATCTGCCCACCTACTTATTTTTTTTCAGAACCATCTAAGCTTAAGTAGTAGGTGTTATGGAAGGTCACTCCTAAATATTTCAACATGAATCTTCTCAAACGAAGAAAATTCTCCTACAAAACCAGAACACCGTTATCATGTCTTAGCAAATGAAATCAATTTTCAAGGAGCTACACGAGCCTGTGACTTTAAGTCTCTGCCACACACACTGTCACAGAGTTCTGGAGCCCATTAGTTGATGCGGTTCTATATTAAAAGGGATAATCAAACATCCTGGGAGATATAAGAATGCCCAGTTTTTATACTGAGAATATTTCAAACAGAGGGAGTGCCGTGGGACTAACTTAACTCACATTCCATCCTGGCGGGTAATAGTGTATCCATATTCTGGGTAATGGAAGAACGAGACATTTACTCCAATAAGTGGAGTTCCGTCAGCAGTTAGTACTTGGCCCCTGATGACGGATGCAAGGCTGTGGGAAAAGTAGAAGAATTAAAACGAACATTCGTCTTCTCGGGCCCACATTATCATGATTTAGAGATAATTCAACCTAAGCATAAAATAACACTGTCACACACACTTGTTATTCACAAAAACCAGACCCAAAGAGTCCCAAGACAATGCCCCTTTTAATTCAGCACAATTCACATTCTCTAAATGCCTAGTGTTTACCCGGGGTTTTAATTTGTTGCAATCTGTGTTTTGGAGAGTTATCAAGACCCATAATTTAGAGATGGATTTTTAAAAATTATAAACTGCACTTTTTCATAAGTCATATATCTGGCGCTTACATGAAGAAAAGTATACCTTCCAATTAATTCCAAGGCAATCCGTAAATCTGCAGGGACCAAGAAGTATAAGATTTAAAGGGGCAATAAGGCACATTTGTGCAACAACTTTTAATCAACTGCTGGGTCTAACTGCATTAATGCTGTTAAATTACGGCAGATCCAGGAGTTCTAGTGTAAATCATCTTCTTTTACTCAGCGAGACACAGGACACCTGCTTTCACTTACTGGTTTATTTTCAGGTCATTACTGCTCTGCAAAGCACCAGTCAAACAGCTTATGCAATCTTATTGCCATGCCGTTAGCAGTTCCATTACATTAATTCATAATTTATATTATTTAGCGAGCTCAGCTAAAAAAAAAAAAAAAGCTCACTTCTGTTTTGCCTTTTGGGGTCTTTTCACTGCTTCTCTTGAAACATTTCCAACTGTGCTAACAAAATCAACTAGTTAAATGAAGATTTATTGACTCCTTAATGGGATGTCCTGTTACGGCTCAGGTACTGAAATCGACAAAGCACGTGAACTGTGTCAAAAACGCCCGAGATGCGAAGTTTGGTGAGGGATTTGCCTAAAGAGGAAAAACTGCGTTGAAAGGCAAAGCTCGCTCCTCAAATTCACAGTCCTCAGCATTTTGTCTAACGTGCACGGAACTACTGATAACATGGCTACAAATCGACATGAAGGAGAAAAGGCATTAACCTCTTATTGAAAGGGCTCTCTCCAGGTATGACATGGGTGCTATCGGACCCTATAAGAAAACTGATTCGGTCGTAGAAGGATTTGGCGGCTTGCTGTGAGGGGGACTGCAAGCTCTGGCTGATGACGTCCTGAGGGTCAGGTAGTCCGCGGCAGTAAGGCTGGTTTTGGCAGGAGCTCTGTAAGCAGCAGTCGGGGTCCATACAGTCAACGAGCCCATCTGCAGAGAGAAGTGCAAGCCGGTCAGAGAATTCCTCTTCGTATGTGTTTTGTTCGTTGGCTCATTTTCTTTCAGATCCAGGGAATCTTCCTGGATTCTGAGAGTGATTTCTATGAGGCACGCTTTTTGGAAAGACTTGGCAGCCTCTTTCACGTGGAGTAAATGTTTGGATTGGAGATGGCGGATTCTGAGCAAGAAATTAAAAATTGCTGATTGGAATAATCTATTAGGAGTAGGAAGGACTACAGATTTGTTTTAATTCTAATTATGGATGCCTTCTCTATTTTAGAGAAAATGCAGTCAGAGTTAACACAGGGAGCACCATGGGTCTGTGGTTTTGGACCTATGTAGGGTGAAGTTCTAAAATTTGGGGAAAGGTCAGAAAATGAATGTCTGGGAAGTGAAGCTAATACAATTCAAGGTACAATGGATGAGATGAGCCAACCACTTTTCGAGGACATAGCTTTCTCCAGGAAGGTAAAGTATGTTCCAGATAAAGTGAAGGCATCCCTCAAATGTTGAACAGGACCCTGAGCCCCTCATAGGACGGCCACAAAAATGGAGGTGTTACTTTAAAATGTGAAAATGTTAAGTGACTTGGAATATTGGAAATGACAAGAAGCCCACCACAAGAAAATTGACCTACAGTGCTGGTGACGTGAAAAGTGTAATGGATAGAAAGAATCTGCTAGCGCCTTCTCCAGGAACATCAAAAGGAAACCACCTTCCACGGCCCATGTAAGTATTTTGTTCAAAACATAAACCAACTCATTAGTGGACAAGAGTGTTAGGTTACAATGACTTAGTGACATTATCCCTTAAGATCATTCTCTCACTGACCAGCTGAAACATGGATTTTGATCTGCTTGGCAATGACTTTTCTCAGTATAGATTAATAAAAACATTAGTTTCTGAAGACTTTAAATCGCTCTTGAGAGATTGGACACATGGTCTTAAAATCTTCAAACCCAAATCTCAAGTCTTAGTATGACCTTATTATGGCAAACCCAGTTGAAAATATCTAGTTGACCTACATATTTTATTTACACAAGGGCTTTTCTAATAACTTCTATTTGGAAAAAAAAAAAAAAAAACCATACTAGCCACGAAGCTGTTTTGGCTTTAGGCCACTCTTATTAATAGAATACAAGTTTGTCCCTTCATTATCTGACAGCAAACCCAGATGCAAGAAGATAGACTAAATTGAGTTAATGTGGTCCAGTCTAAAAGTAGGTCAGCAACAACACAGGTAAGGTCAGAACCAAGATGAGAGGCCCTGGATCAGCGTCCTTAGGTCATTTTGTCCACCTGAAGCAGAATTGTAGTGAACACTTGTGAGTTCTCTCAAAACTCATTTCCTCTTCTTTGGGCAACAGCTGTACACTTTCATTTCCATATCCATCCATCCCCACCGCTCAGTCTCTGTGCATTTCCCCCTTCATGTTTGGTTCAGAAGTGTCCATTTGACCTAACTTGTCTATCTGGAGTGAATTTCAGGAACCGTCTGCAGAGACTCCCCTTTCCCTCACCCCCACCAGTTGGAGCTGTAAGGCTGTGAGGTTGCGACTGCTGCCTCAATCCAACTGCTCTTATAGGAGAACCTCCCAAACCATGTAGCTGTTGAAGAAGCAGAGCCAAGAGCTGGAGAGAAAAACAAGAGGTCATCGTGGCATCTTTAGGGTTTTTGCAACAAGCTGCACCTGTGATCCCGGGCTTTTCAGTTGTAGAAATCAAGCCATTCTCTTCTTCCTCATGCCTGTGTGGGTTCGGTTTTCTGTCCCTTAATACCGAAAGAGACTTAGTTTACCTAGCAACAATAACTAAAAATCCCTTCACTATTTCTCTTGTAGTTGAAAAACAAGCTTAATACATGAATACTTGAATTAAATTTAGGGTGTTGGACTCCTTTTACATATTTTAATTTGTTACCATGATGGGTCAGAATTTCTGACCAGCAGATCTTCCTATATATTGTTTCTTTATGATAGTTACATAACTTTTATGTAGATGTCTGTTACATTTTTTAAAAAATGTGTTAATTATTTGAAAGTGTAGTTTTACTCCTTTGATAAAAATTTAAATCATGTTTTAAGCAAATCAAGTGAAACTGAGCTTTGAAATTTTATATAAATTTATCAAAATACTTTCTTAGCCAAAAGGCCAAGAGGATGAAAAATGTCTCTCAATGTTTCTCTGTATTTCTGGAAGAAAGATAAAACTATGCTACAGGCTTACTTTTCACGAAGCTATAATAATGTAACACATTGTATATTTTTTTTCTGTGTCTCTCTCAAAGAAATAGAAAGAGTTATTAAGACTTGGATTTTTAAAGTAGTAGACTATTGAACTAATGCTCCAGTATCATTTCTGGCTTCAAAAGAAACCAATTAAAAAATAAAGCCCCTTCAGTAACAATCTATGATTATATATTGAGACTATAAGGAATCTTCAGTTATGTGTTTTAGGATATATTTAAGAGTTCTCACTTCATGACTTTTGAATGGGTGTGTGTATGGTTGGGAGAATTATTTAACACAAATATTTTATCTTCTCGCAGGTTTTTCCCTTGAATTCATTCTTTAACCTAAATAGAAACAACTCACTAGAGAAAGGACTTCCAATTATTATATTTTATCTCTGTTAATCTTACAAATTAAAGATTAGATGCCCTCGTCCCCCCCTCCCCCAACCACGCCACAACTCCAGTATTTTCCTTTAGGCAATAGGTTGCCGAAGAGGAATGTTCACATGTAGTCATTCATCTTTGTTAGTTTATAAAAAGCAAATGTACATCTGGCGTGTCGTCTGCGGGTCATAAGACTGCAAGAGATTGACACCTTCTGAACTAATCAGCTGGAAATGCATTTTTACAAGCCTCTCTGCTAACATCAATCAGACAAAGAATCTCATTTCAACAGCCAAGATGCAGGGACACACAGTTTGTTATTTTTCTGCAGAGTTTATCAGTAACTTGCCCAAGCAAGTGACGGATGGTTATGAATCTGGCTCCCTATAACTTGAGAGAACATTTTTTCATTCTTTGTGCTTACATAGTAGCTAGGGCTACCTAATACAACTAAGTTGATTATCCACTTGCTCAAATGTACACGGTAGTAAAATTGTCTTTGTGGAATAGTTTCCCCAAATCGTTGAGATTCCTTTTAGTACCAGGGATATTCATTTGGTTTAAATTTATATTGGTATAGACATCATATCTAATAGAATTAATCATGAAAAATAAAAAAAATCATAAATGCTCAAAACCCACTGGATAATAAATTCAGTGATCAGTTAAGAGCCTTTCTTTCTTTGCAATACAAGTGGTACTTTGATGGAAAGCAGATAATCTAGTGGATGCTTCCATCCACTCAATCCTGAACATTATAGCTCTAGTTATTATCTTAAAACAGGTTCTCATCTTACATTAGGCTTTTGTGGGACTCTAACAGTGGTTGGCAAACTTACTTTGCAAAGGGCCAGGTAGTAAATAATTTCGGCTGTGGGCCACGCAGTCTCTGTGGCGCCTTTCAACTCCACCTTTACAGAGCTAAAGGTAGCTGTAGACATTATGGAAATGAACGGGTGTGTTCCAATAAAACTTTATTAACAAAAACAGCCTTTGCCCCAGAGGTCATAGCTTGCCATCTCTGGTCTTACTTTAATGTTTCTACCCTGTTCTCTTCCTTGTATTCTTCCAATCATTCTTGACGTTGTTTCTGGCAATTTAGACAATGCATATTTTGCCAGATTATTAAAACTTCTGACTCCAGGTCTTCTCCTAGGTTATCCCTATTCTGGCTTTGATCTGCTTGTCAAAACTTACATGCTGCTTTCTAGTAGCTATGGATAGCTGAACCCGTTTTTCAAAACCTTAATTTACTGACTGGATAAAAAATCATGCATTTTCTTTTTAAGATTTTATTTATTTGACAGACAGAGATCACGAGTAGGCAGAGAGGCAGGCAGAGAGAGAGAGAGGAGGAAGCAGGCTCCCTGCTGAGCAGAGAGCTTAATGTAGGGCTCAATCCCAGGACCCTGGGATCATGACCTGAGCTGAAGGCAGAGGCTTTAACCCGTTGAACCACCCAGGCGCCCCCATGCACTTTCTTTTAAGGTATTTTCTTTTTTTACTCAAAAGTTAATTAACGTCTACGACCCTTTCCTGCAGTATTTGGAAGCCCCTATCCCCCATTCCAAGTTAGAGGCGGAGATAGAAATTCTGATGGAATAATTTATCTGTAGACTTCAGAATTTTCAAAGTGGATAGGTAAACCTGTCATTACTTCTTAAAGTCACCATTCTGTGACATGCATGAAATTCATTTATTACTGAATTGGAATCATGTTTGACTTTCTGGCTATTCTTGTTTTTTTGTGTGTATCTCTCTGTGGGTTTTATCTCTATGTTCACATATGTCTAGGCTAATCATTCTTCTGCACTTCAGATCCACAAACTGCTTTCCAGATATTTCCATTTGCATATTATATGGGCACCAAAAACTTAGTGGGTCCAAAACACAGCATATCTAATTTCCTCTAAACAAGCTGTTTTCTTCTGTATTTCCTAGTTGGTGAATAGTTCCACCTTCTACCCATCAAGTCTCTCAAAGTAGAGACCCGAGTGTCATCCCTGACTTCTCTCTTCCTTTTTCTCTGTACCGAATCAATGCTCAGGTCCTTCTTTTCTTCACCCCAAATATCTCTTGAATCAGTCTCTTTCTTTACATTTCACGGACACTGCCCTTCAGGCCACTATGCTCATCTCTCAACAAGATCTCTTCAATAGTTTGGTTTCCGGGGTCCCAGCCTTGTCCCAACTACTCATCTTCACTTCCAGCAGAGTCATCTCTGTAGAAATCAGATGTGATGACTTCCCTTCTCTAGCTAAGATACATTCTTTATTTGGCCTCTGCTGCCTTCTGAGTGGTTAGAACCCTTTACTGTGGCTTTTAAAAGCCTTCATCATTATTGTTTCCTCTGCCTAGAGACCTCTGACCTGTTCTCTAGCCCCCTACTCCCTGGACCCCGGGGCCCTCTCCCCGTTCCTTCAGCTAGCGGCTCAGGCAATGGCTCATGAAGCTCCTTGAGAGCTGAGTCCACCACTGTATCCCCAGTATCTAGCACACATCTTGGCACGAAGTCAGTGTACTATGTATTTGCTGAAGGAATGGAAGAATGGATTCGGTTCCTAGACATAGTTAGATTGAAATAGATCAAAATGATGTCTTGAAGATGCAGCAAACACCCTCTTGGTTTTCTTTTTTTACCCTTCTCCAACACTCAGCACTGTGCTCACCCTTGAGTCTGGTTTCTTTTTCATCCCAATGGTTATTTCAAATGTTCTTGATTAATTGGACATGAACAAACCCACACAATCATAAAAAAGCATTAGAAGAAAGGATATGAAAGACTACATAATCTTACAAAGGGAAAAGGCCCTATTTCTTTTTGAAGACACACAACCCAGAGTTTCCTCATCAAAATTTACCTCATATCAATGAAAACTGCTGCATGATGAAAGACACCATCAACAAAGTGAAAAGAGAAATGAAAACCTGGGACAAAATATCTACAATACGCCAACAGAGAATTAATAAGTAACATATATAAAGAAGTCCTAAAAATTAAAGAGAAAAGTCAAGCCACTAATAAAGGGGGGGAAAAGGGCAAGAGAAATAAACAATTAGCAAAAGAAGAAATACAAATGGCCAAGAAGCATATGTAATGATTACCAATCGAATCAGTAGTTCGAGAAATGTAAACTAAAACAATAAAAATGGAATCATTTCCACCCGTCAGGCAACATTCCTGTTTTTCACTTGTTGGACAATTTTGTTTGGGTGGGAGGATTATGTACAGACTACAGACATGGAGAAAATAAACACTCCTGTCCTGATGAAGGACATGGTGGTAAAACCTACTTGCAAGGGGACTTGGTGATGAAAATTAAAAATTTAAATACCCCTCAACCTAAAAATCTCACTTCTTAAAATCTGTCCAAAAGAAAGACTTGTACCATTCACAGAAGGATTTATATGCAGATACACACAGCGACAGAGGGATGTACAACATATTTGTCTTACACTAAGAGCAAAAAAAGAAAAAAAGAAACAACTAGGTTATTATTAATAATTATTATTAACGTAGTAGTAAAGTTAATGACTATATCTGCGTTTCTATTATAAAATACGAGATAGACCTCTGTGTACTGGCTTGAAAAAAAATCTCTAAAAAGATAGATTCTTTGGGGAATTGTCTGTTCAGACGGATGGCTAACAGACAACTGAAAAAACGTTAACCTCATTAGCCACCAGGGAAATTCAAATCAAAACCACATTGAGATACCACCTTACACCAGTTAGAATGGCAAAAATTGACAAGGCAAGAAACAACAAATGTTGGAGAGTTTATGGAGAAAGGGGAACCCTCTTACACTGGTGGTGGGAATGCAAATTGGTGCAGCCACTTTGGAAAACAGTGTGGGGTTTCCTCAAAAAGTTAAAAATGGAGCTCTCTTATGACTCAGCAATTGCACTACTGGGTATTTACCCCAAAGATACAGATGTAAAGAAGGGCCACATGCACCCCGGTGTTCATAGCAGGAATGTCCACAATCGCCAACTGTGGGAAGGGCCAAGATGCCCTTCAATGGATGAACGGATAAAGAAGATACGGTCCACGTATACAATGGAGTATTATGCCTCCATCGGAAAGGATGAATACCCAACTTTTGTAGCAACATGGATGGAACTGGAGGAGATTATGCTGAGTGAAATAAGTCAAACAAGGAAAGACAGTTATCATATGGTTTCACTTATATGTGGAACGTAAGGAATAGCCTGGAGGACATTAGGAGAAGGAAGGGAAGGATAAGGAGGCGGGGAATCAGAGCGGGAGATGAACCATGAGAGAGTATGGAAACTACCTGATAGTTTTAGAAGGAGGAGGCGGGGGGATGGGTGAGCCTGGTGATGGGTATTAAGCAGGGCATGGACTGTATGGAGCACTGGGTGTTATACGCAAACAATGAATCATGGAACACGACATCAAAAACGAATAATGTAGAGTATGGTCACAAATGTAACATCATCGTCATCATCATCATCATAATGATAATAATAACGCAGACAGATTCTTTGGCAGAATCAAATTGAGAACAGCACCTACCCCATTTAAGTTTAGAAACATAAATGTGCCTATTAATTCATTAAGGAGGGGCAGAAATATTACACAGCAAGTTGTCGACAGCCGTCCGCTCTTTGACGATGCGAATGCACTTCGTACACTGCGGCTACTGCTACCAACTCTCCCCACGACTGCAGACCTCCGGAAGGCGGAGACACGTGGATCAAGGAGACCTGGCTCTGAAGACATCCCGGGCCTGTCCCGTTTCTATATTCTGAAACTTCAAGTAGCAGCTACTGGTACTGGCTGTAAATCATTCCCGCCTCTGTGGCTTTGACTTTTCTCTCCCTCTCAATCTTATTCCAGTATAGCAGTAAAACCCCGTGTTCCTTGTGTGCCACTGTGCAGCCACTGGGGTGCTTTGCGTCAGAGGGCACAGGCTGGACTTCTCTTTCCTTGAAAGCAATTGACACTGCTCTAAAAATTCTGTGCAGAGCAAAAGGGTTCAGAAGAACCCAGGTCTCTCCTCTAAACTGGGAGCCTGTAGAGTCTTTCAAACTAGTAGTAATTATCCCACCAGATTACAATCTACCAGGAAAATATATTTTAATTCTGAGACTCTGAGTGCCACTCTTGCGTTCTGATACCTGGAATCTTTTCTCGCGAAGTACTTATGATCTCCTATAATCCTTTCGTTCTTTTCTTTTCTCTTTTCCTTCTTTCCTCCCTCTCTTCCTTTTGCTGCTTCTTCTTCTTCACCTTCTTCTTCTTCACCTTGTTTTTTTAAGCCACCCCCCTGCCCGTGCCTTTCTTCCCGATTCTGGTCCTCTCTATTTTATTTACTTAAATTTTATTTTAATATGCATTTGGAGAACACAGTAGCCCATCTTCCTGCTAGAACTTTTTAAGGAATCTATTTTCAAACATCTTCTTATTTTCATCTGGTAATCTCCAAACTTAGATGGCCCTGCCCACTCGCCCTACTCATTCTGCTGCTTACATTAACATTTCATTCATTTTCCCACTTCTGGGTTTTACTGCTAGTGCACTCCCACACTTTCTTGCCGTCTGAAACTTCTGTTTGTGTTCTGTCTCCCTCTCTCTCCTGACTGCTTTTAATCTTTCTAATTTCTGAATAACCTCAGTTGAATTGTGCTTTCCTCTCTATTGTCATTAGCCTCCACTTTAAAAAAAAAAAAAAAGAAAGAAAGAAAAAGAAAAAGCCTGTTCTAGGCCCATTTTCCCGACCTATCCCCATAAACTAATGCTCAGAAGGACAAAAAAAAAAAAAAAAAAAAAACCCAACAACCCAAAACAAAAAAACAAAACTCCCCCAAACAACAAAACACCCCCCACCACCAACAAAAACAACCAATAAAGAAAAACAAAACAAAACAAAACAAAAAAACTAAATAAAAAAACCAACCAAAAAATAAAAATCTATCTAATTACAAGTAAGATGTATCATTTCTGGCACTGTATTTTGGCATGTCCCTATTCTTGCATAAAGGTTAGTATTTTTGTGTCCTCAATTACCCAATCTCTAAGAGCGGACTTGAGTCCCATGCGTTAAGAACCCACAGGGGAGCTATCCATTGGAGGACCAGACAGGGGAAGCAATATATCAAAAGGTACTCTAACTAGGAAGATGGGAACATGGTAACAATGATAACATATTTTGGAGAAATTATCTTGTTTAAAAAAAAAAATTTTTTTTTAAAGGAGGCTCCACACCCAGTGTAGAGACCAATGCGGGGCTTGAACTCACAACCCTGAGGTCAAGACCTGAGCTGAGATCAAGAGTCGGATGCTCAACTGACTGAGCCACCCAGCCGCCCCAAGAAATTGTCTTGATAATAAGCTTCTTAAGTTGCTATAAAGGTACAATTGCCTCTGGCAAGCTTTTGCATTTTGATGCTTGCATAGTGGGGCCACCATCTGGGGAGCTATTTAAAATCAAGAAACCCTCTACTGAATGAGATTCTCAGTGGGCACGCCACGTTAAAAAAAACAGCCATGCTTATAAAAGGATGTAGGGGGAACTGGAGAGCGCTTTGCCATCCTGGGGGTTGGAAAGCGTATGGAGGTTCGGGGCTGCTTTTCTTGTTCTCATGTGAGAAGACTATAATTCTGTGGGAAAGAAGGAATGGAGGATTTCC
Source organism: Mustela nigripes (assembly GCF_022355385.1). Classification (NCBI taxonomy): domain Eukaryota; kingdom Metazoa; phylum Chordata; class Mammalia; order Carnivora; family Mustelidae; genus Mustela; species Mustela nigripes. The sequence continues at coordinate 13,071,997 of NC_081574.1, read as the reverse complement.
TCCTGAGAATAACAGAATTCTATGAGCTGTACGAAGTAGTTATTGGATTATATTCTCTGGTTAGACGAAAATGAAATGCTGTGGATAGCCATAATATTCCTGCGGTAGAATCTGTTTTTCTGCCTATCCCGCATCCACACCCCTTTCTTCTAGTGACAGAATGTCAACTGTTCTGCGGGCATGGCACATAATTCAAGCCAATGAGGGTCAGGCTCAGACCCAGGCCTCCTGTAACCACCGAGAAAGGCTGTCTCCTTGTGTGGGGCTGTTATGCTGTGCGATGTGAAGCCAAGCTGCTGGGGGACATTCTGAGGAAAGACAGGCCAAGAGTGGTGCCACGCGGAATAAAGCAAAGCTGACAGATGAATTAACCCAGATTTCTGTTACCATTGTGGAAACACCCAGGTGCAGCTCTCTCTGTATTTTTCAGTTATATAAGCTAATAAGTTTTTCTTTTTTTTAAAGCTTAAGACCGTTTGAATGGAATTTCTATGGTGCGCCACCAAAGAGTCTCTCCTGGTGAGAATAATAAACACTAGGGATGTCCTTGTGGAGGGGAGGCGGGAGCCTGTGGTCAGGCAAGCGGGGAGACAGACGGGGCCATTTTCAGAAGCTGACTAAGGGGGACACTCGAGTAGAGAATGAGGCAGCGGAGGCTCACGCTCTGACACCCCAGTTCCGGTCACACTGCACTAAATGGTGACCGGTTCCCCGCTCTTCGCCTGCCTTTTCTCTGATCTTAGCAACTTCACCATCAGAGTGAGCTCTGGGATTCGAACGGGCAATGGCTTGGCCCAGAGGGAGGCTGACTTTGTAGGCGCAGAAGGAGTAGAAGAAGAAATATTGATATGCCAAGGCTAGGCTGCTCATTCTCTGCCCTGAAAGATTTCTCAAGTAGGGCAGGATATGGTGAGGCTGGGACATGTCATACGCAATTACCTGGCCTGGCAATTCATTTCCGACTTCTGCTGCGTGATTTAAATGTCTTCTATTCCACTGCCTGCCTTTTTGCAGAGGCTCTGTGCCAACAGCCTCCATTGGACCCCGGAGCTAGATTTGAGAAGCAGTTTGGGGAGGTATGGGGTTGACTCCATACAGAGTGGGGAGCTTTGTCAGGGCCTTTACCATGGGTAAAAGACTGCCCTCAGTTCTGAAATGCCAGTGACCCTGGGTACATGACAAGTTTGTTTATTTGAGCCTTAAAGAAATAAGGCCCACTCGAATAGGAGAGTCACTTCTTATGACTGTGCGGGTGTTGAGGGAGGGGCTACAGATAAATTTCCCCATTGCATTTCATTGGTAGTCTCTTCCTTCCATGCCTCATACTGAATTCCCTCCTAAGACTGCCTTTTGTTTGTTTGTTTAAGATTTTATTTATTTATTTATTTGGCAGAGAGAGAGAGAGAGATCACAAGCAGAGAGGCAGGCAGAGACAGAGGGGCAGAGAGCCCACTGTGGTGCTTGATCCCAGGACCCTGAGATCATGACCTGAGCTGAAGGCAGAGGCTTTAACCCACTGAGTCACCCAGGTGCCCCAAGACTGCCTTTTCTTACACATTTTAGAGACATAAAGGGGAAATGGGACTCCAGGGTCAAAGAGGTGCACCTATTCAGTGCGATGCAGATGTTGAGGATTTGTAGTCTTACGGGAGAGGAGGCAAGCCAGATTTGGTAAAGTAAAAATATTTTAGAGGAGAAGGAAGATACTTGGTCTAAGAAAAAAATATAATTATTTCCCCAAATATGATGTCCCTTCTAAAATTTTTTAATGTTTCTTCTTCAGTTCGGGGGATAATAAGCAACCTTTTTTTTTTTTTTTTTTTTTGTAAAGATTTTATTTATTTATTTGACACAGAGAGAGAGAGATCACAAGTAGGCAGAGAGGCAGGCAGAGAGACAGAGGGAAGCAGGCGAGAGCCCGATGCCAGGCTCCATCCCAGGACTCAGATCATGATCTGAGCCAAAGGCACGGGCTAACCCACTGAGCCACCCAGGTGCCCCTTATTTTTTTAAGCAAAGATCTTGTTGTACAATGTTGCTCAGACTGGTCTAGTAGCTGGTTAGGGCCAAATCAACCTCTTTATTTGTTCTTCCTCCCTTAGTCACTTAACATGCTAAACTACTTGGCTCCTTTCCGGCAACCTCACCGTCTGACAACAAACTTACTTCGAGCAATGGTTCTATCCCAGCACAAATTAGCATATGTCATGAAATTTTAGGTATGGGCCTTATTTTAAATATTCTGCTCTCCTGACCTCATACAGGGACAACGACAGCCTTAATGGCCTGATTACGTGCCTTGATTTGGGGTTTGGTGTGGGTTTGGTGTAGAAAATACTGTTTTTATTCATACAGTCCATGCTTAAGTTCAAGCCACCCTCTAGCTTAGGTTATAAGGCACCAGGGTTATGATCTCAAGGTATAATAAAGCTGGCATTGAGATTCCTTCTCAGAAGATCAGCAAAATTAGGTTAGGGACAGGAATATAAATTATATGAGATAAGTAAAGAATCCACAGGAGGTCTTCTATCTGCTCAGATTTCCCCTTGGAGAGGGAAGCCTAGAGATAGCATAGTTTCATGCTAATAAGAATAAACAAAGGGGGGACAGGCCAATTCACAGCTGATAAATTTTGAGGCAAGGGAAAACCCTCCTTAGCTGATAACAACACTAAAGAGTTGATTAGCCCCTAAATTACTCTGCCACGTCTCTGCAGACCTGGCCCTGCAGTCTGCTTCCCTCTGAGAGAGTTTGTAACCTCCACAATGTAATCTCCTTTCAGAAGACAAAATCTGGAATAAACGATCAAGGAAGGAAAGAAGCTCCCCTTCCTCCCTAGGCAATAGAAAACAATGGGGCAGGGGCTTCTTGGGGGAAGAGCAATGAGGAAAGCTGCCATCTGGGCTGCGGTTGGAGAATTAATGCTGCCGTTTCTACGAAGCGTGCAGTTACGGGGCGGGGGGCGGTTGAGGCCACAAGGTATTACTAGGTAGGAAAAGCTTTGAGGGCTAAGGACCACCATATCTATCAGGAGAAAAAGGAAAAGAAGCTCTGGCTCAAATTTGTGGCTCAGGTTTCTCGACAGCCCAAGTTTAAAAAAAAAAAAGGAAATTGAACAGTTTGTTAGAAACTAAAGGAGAGAATGGCAGCGTGTTGTCTGGAAGATGACATACACCCGGTTTGAGAAAGACGGTACGCGTATCCTGCGCATGTGCGTGTAGGTGTAGTATGTGCGCATGTGCATGCAAGTGTAGTATGTGCGCATGTGTGTATAGGTGTAGTATGTGCGCATGTGCACGCAAGTGTAGTACGTGCGCAAGTGTGTGTAGGTGTAGTATG
>NC_081574.1:12690074-12699564 GCF_022355385.1 Mustela nigripes | reverse complement strand
ATAAACACTAAGCCTACAGATTCCCAGAGGCTCAGCAAACACCAAATTCGATAAACACTAAGCCTACAGATTCCCAGAGGCTCAGCAAACACCAAATTCGATAAACACTAAGCCTACAGATTCCCAGAAGCTCAGCAAACAGCAAATTTGATAAACATAAGCCTACAGATTCCCAGAGGCTTGGCAAACACCAAGCACAAGAAGCACAAGAAACAGAAAGAAAGTTATACCAAGACATTTGGTTGTAATCAAAATTATATATGTTTATGGAAAAAGAAAAAAGTGATAAAGAGAAAGTCTTAAAAGCAGATGCAGGAAAGAGGCACATTACATACAGAGTTCCCTGTTGGAAATAATGTGAATGAGAAGACAGTAGAGTAATATCTTTAAAATGCTGAGAGGAAAAAAAAAAAAAAAAAAAAAAAAATTTAAAATTCTAAAAAAAAAAAAAAAAAAAAAAAAAAAAACCACTGTCATTCTAGAATTCTTCACTCAATGAAAATATCTTTCAAAAATAAAGGAAAAATGTCTATCATTTCTAACGTACAAAAGTTGACCCCAAGTAGACTCTTGTTACAAGGAATGTGAAGGAAGCAGTCTAGGTGGAAGGAAAAGAACGTACCTGGGTGGCTCAGTGGGTTAAAGCCTCTGCCTTCAGCTCAGGTCATGATCTCAGGGTCCTGAAATCAAACCCCACATCGGGCTCTCTGCTTGGCAGGGAGCCTGCTTCCCCCTCTCTCTCTGCCTGCCTCTCTGCCTACTTGTGATCTCTCTCTCTGTCAAATAAATACATAAAATCTTAAAAAAAAAAAAAAAGAAAAAAAAAGAAATACGGATCCACACAGAGGAATGAACAGCCCTGGATCGTGGCAACTATGTGGTTACATGAACGATATTTTTTTAATTATTTAAATCTCTTAAAAGATATAAGACTCATTGCATAAAAATCATAACAGTTTATTGTGAATTTTATAACATAGGTGTAAGTAAAGCATATGGCAACAGCACTGTAAAGGAAGGCAGGGAGAAAGAGTATACTATTGTTAGTTCTCTTTTTTTCTTTTTAAAGATTTTATTTATTTATTTGTCAGAGAGAGAGAGAGAGAGTTAGAGAGAGAGAGAGCGCACACACAAGCAGGCAGAGTGTCTGGCAGAGGCAGTGAAAGAAGCAGGCTCCCTGCTGAGCAAGGAGCCCAATGCGGGACTCCATCCCAGGACCCTGGGATCATGACCTGAGCCGAAGGCAGCAGCTCAACCAACTGAGACACCCAGACGTCCCAGTTCTTTATATTATATGTGAGGTGGCAAAATATCACTTCAAGAGATACTGTGTTATAGCATAGGTGTATACTTGAAACCCTAAAGCTACTACCAAAATAAAGACACTGAGAGTTGGCTAATCCAAAGGAGGTAGGAGAAGAGGAACAAAGAACACATGGGGCAAAATGAATACAAATAGCAAGTTGACAGACTTAAATCTAATGAGGTCAATGATTACATTAAATGTAAATGGTCTAAACACCTCACACAACGCAAAGAGTTTCATTCTGGTTAAATAAAATTATGTGCGGCTTCTAAGTAACATTCTTAAACATAAAGACACAAGTAGGTTAAAAGTAAATGGATGGAAAAAGAGAAACCTAAGTGTCACAACAATCACGTTAAATATAAAATAAATGATCTACACACATTGGTTAAAAGGCAGAGATTGTCCGACTGGATGAAAAAGCAAGACAAAACCATCTAGAGGAACATGTGGCAGCAATTCAAAAGAACGGGACAGATCTATGTGCATTGGCATAGAATTGTGCACAAGGACTGGCGGTCTTTCATCTTTTTATTCACTCATCATACATGTCAAACATGGCAAGACTCACTGGAAATGTAGAGAGGAACAAGACACAGTCTCTACCCTCTTTCAATCTGAGTATGGAGAGGGGGTGGAGAGGTTAAAGAATTAATCACATGTATAAATATGCAATTAAAAGTATAAGAAAAACTGAAAAAAATTGCAAGTTGTAAAGAGAGAGAACGGAAGGTATGGTCTGATTGCGACTGAGAGCCAAAAGAAGACCTTGAATGACATTTAGGTTGAGGCCCATAGGACCGACAGGATTTACCCGGTAACAAGCATGTGTGTCACAGGTGAGAGGTTGAGAGCAGTAAGAGGCCTGGCTGAGAGAGGAACCTGCTCAAACACATGCCTGCAGGCTCAGGAGAGCTTGGTGGACAAAGGCCAAGAGGGCTGGGGGCCCTTGAGTGGGGAGACACGAGTCCAGAGGAAACTTTCTGGCTGGGGCAGAGCCTCAGCACACAGGCCCAGCCTTGTCCACAGCGCATCCCAAACGGCGTCCACTGCAGAGTGTGAAATGGGGCACTGACCTGGTCAGTCAGATGTACAATGGGGCGAGATCCCTCCGGCCAAACGGTAGAGGACTTGGAAGTGGGAGGTCTGGAGCGGAAGCAGGGAAGCTGGGTGGCAGATTTTTGTCTAAGTGCAGGCGAGAGAATGCTAGCTTGGGCTAGAGAACCGGAAGGGATGGTGAAGATGTGGAGAAGCGGCCGGATGTGAGAAATAGTAGGGGCAGGACGTGGGGTGGGCGGAAACAAGTGGGGAAGAGGGAGGAGCCGGGAATGACTGGCAGGTTGCTGGCCGGGGCGGCTGGCCGAGAGGGACAGCTCTGAGACACCCAGAGAAGGCCGTCCCTCAACACGACCCAGCGCACTGGCCATCCCAAGCCTTTTCTGCCTATTACTGCTTAATACCAGTAATATTCGGAAACCAGAGGATACAGATAAGTGCCGGCCTCCAAAAGAAAACACATTCAAATGACTACCTCCTTAACATTTTCAGACTTTTTCTATGTGTGTGTACATGTGTTTGTATGAATATGTGTGCCTCGTATCTATGCAATATACATATAATATTTGATCTTGGAACTCACTTCAACTTGACATTGAGAACACTTTCACCTAAGTAAAGATATATTTATGCCTACTTTAAAAATAATAGATTGGAGGGTTGCAGGTTTATTTTATTTTTAAAGATTTTGTTTATTTATTTGACAGACAGAGACCACAAGTAGGCAGAGAGGCAGGCAGAGAAAGAGAGAGGAGGAAGCAGGCTCCCTGCAGAGCAGAGAGCCCGATGCGGGGCTTGATCCCAAGACCCCTGGGATCATGACCTGAGCTGAAGGCAGGCGCCCCAGGGTTGCAGTTTTAAAACTGAAAATTAGTCTCCATGCTTTATCATGGATAGCAAATGTGCAAACTTAGAAAATGAAGCAAATAGGAATAATGTACTAAAATAGCTACTGAATAAGTGTGAATACCGAGAAATTTCTAATTGGAAAATATATAGAACAGTGCCTTAGGCTATAAGAAAAGTGGCTTAAACCTCATCAAATCATTAAAAATTCTTTTAAAATTATTTATATAGAGAAGGAAACAGAAAGTGGAAATGATCAAAAAAGAAAAAATATGGATAATGAGGCTCATTCACTCAGGAATGGAAAGTAAGAATATTCTCCTATGGTTTAAAAATAAATAAAGCAATTCGCTTGTATGGTTTGAAATTAAAAGTGATTCTGTTCTTCCTGATAACAATTATGGACAAGAGGAATAGAAGAGGAACATATCTGAACACAGTTATGTGGTCTCTGGTCACGACTGCACCAGTAATGGCAGGGAAAAGACTGTAATCTCCGTACTGCAAACACATGGGAAAAGGCACGAGGATCCAATACGGTTGAGCTAAATGCAGCTTTCCCACCCTGCAGGCCTTGAGGGTAAAGTGTAAATAATATCTCTCAATTTGTCTGCCCACCTGGATATCCATCATCTCTATTTAAGTATTTTTATGATGTTTTAAACCAGAACTCTGAATATAGAGGCCACCGCCGTATTCATCTGTGTTTCAGCATGAGCCAGGCCTTTGAAAATCTTGGCCAGCAGTCCTTTCTGGTTCAGAGGAAAAAATCAAGGAAACACTTACCCATCATGCAGGTAATACTGTGTTATCCAAATGGCCTCAAGTATACACTAAGTTAAAACAACAACCACAACAACAAAAAGACAACCTTGCTAGCACTCGATGCATTGTTCTGATTGAACTGGGTCACAGACTGTCATACCGCTGTGCTACGAGCACACTCACCTCCGTGGACACACCAGACAGAGGCAAATCCACAATAAAACCAAGAACCACCACGTAGAGAACACTTTTTTATGTGACAAATATGCAGCGTATTTCTACTTTTAACAAGAGCCCATCAAGTTTGTGTGATTTATCCATTTAATGGATGGACAGATGTGGGAAATGAGTAAAACATTCCAGGTCAGACAAGCAGCACCTGGCGGGGCTGGGCGCTGCTGTTCTCATACTTGGGTCTTCCATTTACTTCTCCGAAAGGCTGCCAAACTGGAAGTCCGGAGAAGCATCAATGGCAAATCCAAACCTTTCGTCAATATGAGAGAAAAATAAGCAAACCTTCTAGATGGCTTAACAACTACGGTTCATGATATCAGAAAAGGGACTCAGAAATGGTATTAGTGACCAGGTGACGGTTGGCAATGCTATGGAAAACCGGACAAGCTTCTGAAATGAAGACTGATATGATTTTCCTAAGTGCTTAGCATATTCCTCTCTTGAAGAGTGGACATAAAAGCTCCTTGATGAATTATTAATTTCAATCTTGATTATTTATCGAATGCTTAAGATAGGCCAGGGGTTTTACATATATGACCTCCCTTAATCCTCACAACAAGCTCGCTAGCTATTTCCATAAGAGAGAAGGAAGGCCCAGATACATTAATTGACTTGTCCAAGGTCACGGAGGCTGGACGTAGGCGAGTGGAACTTGAACGCCTTTTGGTGTAATTCCAGACCTGTACTTGTAAGCATTAGACGGTACTTCCAAACCTTCACACAGATGAGGGGGTTTAAGCATCACAAAAACAAATTTTTAAAAAGATAAAACAAAAAACACAGAGGGACAGAGTAGAAAGAGAGAGAGAGAAATGACAGTAGTTTGACAACCTGTGTCAGGATGCCAACAGATCCGGGATTAAGAAAGCCAGTGGAGGCTGCCACGTTGAAAAGACCAAAATAAATAATTCGCAGAGATCACAGTACTGGGGATGCAAAAGTAGTCGCCAAATGAAATTCACCAGAGGAGTAAGAAAGGGGGAAGATTCAAGACCAACCTGAAAAGATAAAATGTATTGCATACATTTTCAAACTTGTCTTCAAGGAAAGACAGCTAAGGAAGAAATAAATGATACCTCCCTGTGATACTATGTGTTTCTTGGGGGACTCAGCCACCATTCCCTTGGCTTGTCTCCCAGCCCACATGGTTCAGTTCCCAGAGGAGGAGGCTCTCCTACATCACAGCCAGTGTGGCCATACGGACTTTTTTTTGGCATGCCTTCTATTTTGCTGCATAAACGCTCCCCTCGGGGGTTGGTTTCCGGAGGTCCAGGTGGAGCAGACCACGTCCTGGGGTCTGGGACCTGCCTGCCTGGGATCTCAGGGGCTGGATGATGAATGAACACGTGACCTGATCCGTGCCAGGAAGGTTAGCTCAAGGACACGCGCTGAAACTCCCGGCCCCGCCTACTCAGAACCAGCAACTGTGGAGTCGCTCGTGTGGGAGGGTGAAACGTGGGACTCATGCACATTTTTGTCACCATGGGAGGAAGCGTGCCTGCCGCTGAAGTCTGCGTAGAAGAAAACAGACCTCAGAGAGAACGAGAGAGAAATACGATGGTGAACCAAAAAATTCTTACCCAGGGTGTTCCAACTAAAAAAATCGATACAGCCACAACTGGGAGGGCAGGTGTTTTGATCAGACAGATCTGCGTTAAAGTCTTGTGGTACAATTTACAACATACGTGTCTTAGGACCTTGGGCACATTACTTAAACTCTGAGATGTAGTTTCCTGTATTTCGTTCTCTAAAATGCGGATGACATTATCTTTCTTAGGAAAGGATTATGAAGATCAAATGAGATAAAGTCTTAAAAGCATTTAGCGCTGTGATTGGCATATAATATAATGTCTGCTTGATAAGAGCCAGTTATCATAATTAAATTCCACAACACTGTCCAGTGGCCAATACGGTGAGGCTTTCCCAAGGAAGCTGGGATGACCATGGTAAGGGCTCCGTTCAACAAAGTTGAGACCAAGGGGTGATGCTCTCGCTGTCGTGAAAACGGCATTTTGCTAAGTGTTTGAGTGGAATGTGGGGTTTGGATTTTTGTGAGCTTATTTTAAAATTCTATGCCATCCAATGAGAAAGAAAAAAAAATAGTTCCCACACTGATAATTTCAAAATGACTCCATCTATATTGTTATCCAAATATTTATGTCTCGGTAGCGGAAAGCAGTAGGCGAACACTGGGAAAACTTTCCAGAGGAGCCATGAAGCTGATTAAGAGTTTCAGGATTGAAAGAACTATGTGAGGTTTATTTTAGTAACAACTAGGTGGAGACCTGATAACTACCCACAAGTACTTGGAGAATGAAGGCTAACTGCGGTTATTCATGCCTCTGTAACCCACAGGCAAAATTACTATAATAAACATATCTTCTGTCTGCTGCCCGGCAGCTAGTTTTCATCTCAGTCTGAAAAGCACCAAACCAGCCAAATGGTACCTTCTTCACAGACCCCCGGGGAGCAGGAAATCCTGGTTCAGTGCTGGAGGTGAGGGTCTCATGCAACTTGGCATCTCCCTGTGGAGCGAGGAGGGACATGTAGACAGAGATCCCCAAAGTCCACTTCCTCCTTGAAGGGGAGGAAGCCCTCGGAGGGTAGGTCACTTCCAGAACTGCTTCAGGGGTTCAAAGTAACTTTGGGTGCAGTCCTCCTATCCAGAGTGCCCAGAGAACTAAGTAAGCCCTCTTCGCTTGCTATGGATACTGTAGAGGCTGGGTCCGGTCTGGACTCAGTCTCTATTTTAAGAGAGAGCAAGAGCAGCTGGGGAGGGGCAGATGGAGAGAGAAAGAGAAAGGATCCCAAGAAGGCTCCAGGCCCAGCATGGAGTTCTACGTGGGGCTCGACCTCATGACCCTGAAATCATGACCTGAGCTGAAATCAAGATTTGAACACCCAACCAACTGAGCTACCCAGGTGTCCCAAGAACCAACATTTTTATAGCCTGTCTGGCAAGTGGTCTATACACTTATCCTAGAAGATTCAATTCTTCACTATTTTTCTTCTCTGGTGTTTACTGTCTGTTCTTAAATATTTTTTAATGCAACACTCTCGGGGTATGTAAATATATATATATCTTGACTTGGTATAGGCTCACATAGAAATGTAATGTTTTGACATCTCAAGTTCACCTTAAACACCTTAAACTTAAATACCTTAAAATGCATATGTACCATATACTCAAATATTTGGACTTTGTATAAATGCTGCCAAATAGCCTGGTGAAAAGAGGAAAAGTGTATCCAGTTAGTCAGCTGTTCTGATTTCCAGAATGTTCTATATCACAAAGATAAATAAGTGCATAATTTATAATGTTTATAAAATCTTGTTTATAATGTTTATAAAACAATGAGTTAGGTACACTTGGCCCAGGCCTACCTCTGTCGGGGCACCTGCCAGAGGGAGGGTGAGTGAGGGTCTGCTGTCCAGCGCACGACCAACATTGCTCAACCCAATGGTGGGCAAAGTCTCCAATGAGGGGGGCTGTGTCTGCTGAAAGGAAACCCCTTGCCATAATTACCACAACAGCTCTGGATTAAGTGGCTCAATCAAAAATATCTTTTTTTGTTCCATGCTGTCACTGAAGGTAAAGCTATCAGCCAAGGCAAAGGGTTAAAACAGACCTAGGCAGCAGATAAAATTGTTGCCTTCTTAGATGTCTGCTGAAGTAGGATTCTTTCAACTCTCTTCCTGACCACAAAAGGGCACCGCATGCCAGAGCATTCCAACAGGCACACAGAGAAATTCAGTTTCCTTGGTTTCTCATTGACTACCTGCCAGCCAGGGAAACTGGACTCCTGCCATGGTGTTTCATACCTTGATGGTATGTTCTAGACCATTGTGAAAAACCACACTTTCAAGGTAAGCTGGTAAACAGTGGCTACTCAATGAACGTTAAACCACAGGAACAATCTGGACTCGGTCAGTTTGGTCCGTGTTTTCTGGAAAGAAAGGCATTATGAAAATGCAACAGTCACTGTTGAGAAAATATGATCTAATTTTGGCTACTGAGGCTTTGCTTTAAAATAATTTAACGTGCGATTCGTGTCATCACAAAACTGTTATGATATCAGTTAATAACTATGGTTATAATCCACATGGCAGGAGGACTTCTAAATTAACTTGGATGGAACACTGAGGAAAGAATTCTCATTTATGAAAACGTCTTCCTCGGGTGAGGCCTGAAATTCTTTTCCAACATCTTCCCAAATGGGCCCGGGGAATTCTGTCCCAGACTAAGGACAGCACTTCTGCGACTGGGAAGTATATTATTTTAATACTCATTTAATTTTTTGGTCCCTCTACTTCTAACCACCAGCAGGGAGCCAATTAGCTCTGATTACTCTATTATTTTGCATAATGGACACCTGTCACCTATGAACCGGACTGAGCCTACTAACATAATTTCACGTGGATCGCCAAGGAGCAATGACTACTAGTTATCACCAGTTAGATGGTCTTCCTTTGCCCTCGCCTCACCGTCTTCCCCCTTGGCAACCACCATCACCCTCTGTGTCTCCACAGGCAATGTTAATACCACGTTGGCAAGAAGAGATGGGAACATAGAGATTTCCATGATGATTTGTGGAATATGGCCGCATCTCGTTGGGTTACTTCTACAGTAGATAGTATAAACATGTAATGCGGAATATATTTTAATTGCTGTGATGTAAATGAGACTTTGGGGTCATGTTACAGAGTGTTAACTGAAAGACCCAGCTATGACTTTAGCATGCCTGCAGGCCTTTTAAATTGTTATGGGAAATTGCAGCATTCAATTGAGTAGTTTCAACACTGAGGTCCCCTAAGGCTTATTATAGTTTGGCAACATGATGCCAATTTCAACTAATGTACATAATGCTTTTTTCCTCTCATACTTTATCCACAGAACCTTTCTAGTACGTACAACTTGAAAATCATGAAACACTAGGCAGACGAAGAGCTACATAATTGAGGCAATTTACCGTTATGTTATTGGCAGAAGTCCTCGGGTACTACGGGACTTTGCTCAGATGAGGTTCAGATACTCGTGAGTATCAAAATGCTGGTCTGATAATCATAAATAGAAATAAATAGAAGGTGTTCAAATGGGGCGCCTGGGTGGCTCAGTGGGTTAAGCCGCTGCCTTCGGCTCAGGTCATGATCTCGGGGTCCTGGGATCAAGTCCCGCATCAGGCTCTCTGCTCAGCAGGGAGCCTGCTTCCCTCTCTCTCTCTCTGCCTGCCTCTCCGTCTACTTGTGGTTTCTCTCTGTCAAATAAATAAATAAAATCTTAAA
>NC_081574.1:12644375-12689974 GCF_022355385.1 Mustela nigripes | reverse complement strand
ATCCCGGGGTCCTGGGATCAAGTCCCGCATCAGGCTCTCTGCTCAGCAGGGAGCCTGCTTCCCTCTCTCTCTCTCTGCCTGCCTCTCCGTCTACTTGTGGTTTCTCTCTGTCAAATAAATAAATAAAATCTTAAAAAAAAAAGAAAGTGTTCAAATTATTATAACTTAACTTCCCATTAAAATATTTTATTCTACATCACTCATGAAAACTATACCCAGATAACTCAGTTCAAGAAAAGATTCAAGCAGTAAATATCTAGAAGATTAACTTCTGATTATAAGATCCTTATAAAACATATTGCAATTTATAAACATTTTCATTTATGCTGATGTACGTTGGCTCTGAAGTTTCTGGTTCCTTGAATATGAGCCATGAAAAACAAGATGTATGTTTGCAGTAAGTAGGCTTACTGTCATGCCAGGGGTAGATGAGGGGACCCTGGTCTAGATGAACCAGATTCCCTACTCCTTGACTGGACCGAGACTTTCTCATGATATCCCTGAGCAGATGGTACAGCATTCTTCACAGAGAGGGCAGGAGACGGGCTCAAAGTGGTCACTATCCCCCAAATGGCTTGAATCATACTCCCCTTGGAGTCAGATCTGCAGAACATGGGGAGTTTGGGTTTGCACTTTTCATACTCTGAGGGGAGTCACCCTTCCATCTCAGGCCAAGGCAGAAAGGCAGGAAGGAGCAGCTTTGCAGAAACAAAGACGTACAACAGAGAAACAGAACTAGGACACAAATTTAAAGCACCGAGTTCACAAATTGTAGCAAAAGAGGATAAAATATAGCTAAGATGCCAGTAAACCGAATACCGTCAAATGACGGATTCTGAATAATATAACACTTGCCCATCCCCAAAGGCTCATTGCAAGAACACTTTATTGGTTTGATCACACCTAGTTTTCCACTTCAGCAAATTCTCCACAACACTGTCCTGGCAGACTTTGAAACACTAAACATTTTGGTGGCATCTTGAAAGGAACAGAAGAGTCACAACAACACTGAAGAACCATCCACAATTACAATGTAATTATTTCCACAGCAAATCAACACCTTCCAGTGTCAATGAAGGGATATAAGTAGTCTTGGTTAAGCACACACTTCATTCCCCGACTCTTCAGAACCTGCTACTTGTTAACTATCTATTGCTTTTTGAGGAGAGCTGTTTATGGCCCTGCCCATATACTCTTCCATACTTTCAGCATAGAATGTTGTCATGTTTCAGGAAATACATAATACTTCCTGGAACGTGTGACAATAGGATACTCAGGGCTAGCCGAGCGTGCTAGCAACCAGCTCAGTTTTCTGAATGTTGGATCCAGTCAAACCGTGTCTTCTTTGTGCAGAAAAAAAAAAAAAAAAAAAACCCCAAAACAAACAAAATACCTTGACAAAAGGATCTCAACTAGATGGTACCCCTTACTCATGTGCAGGGCATGAGTGTTGAACGTTACTGTAGGATGAGAGTCGATTTGTACAACCGTGCAAGGTCTCTGGTCTGCGACCGTGCACACCAGCATTGAGCTACATCATTCCCGTTCCAGACTGAGTGCAGTTTGGGTTATAACAGTCAAGAGGTGGGGAGAGCACTGAATGTAGCTGACGTTTTACTGGGCCACCACTTTCTACGAGACTACTCCACATGCTTCTCTACTCCAAAACTCATCATCACCTCATTTGGAAAACTCTCCCTGATGTTATATCGACTTTGGTATCTTTCACGAAGTAGGTCTTCAGGAAGCGATAATGTTTCCTGATTTACATGAACTTGTATGCCCCAAAGGAGACAATAAAGCTAATTTTAGTAAAAAAATAAATTATCTTAAAAGAGAGAAGGTCATATAATATTGTCTCCAGGGCATCTCTTGCTTGCCACTCACTACTAGATTTAGTTCATTTGCTTTGCATACTTTTTTTTTCTTCTTCACTATCTCCCCAAGAGTCTTCATGTTCTATTTCAAATTCTCCTCTTGAATAATAGGAATGTGATGATTTGGAAGGGAAACTATTATAACAAAATCATGTTATAATATTCATATGTCTCCATGACTCTTATTTTGATAAAATTTAGATCTGAAAAAATAATGGTGGCCCGAAGTACTCATTGTGATCATACAATATAAATGCAAAAGTAGAAACTTTAAAATTAAAAATTAAACCATTAAAAATTGCAATATACAGTGAATCTGAGGACTCCACAGCCATAAGCTACCCAAGAGAGTTGCCAAGTACAGAGTCAAAGAAGTTTACTGTACTTAGTTAAAATGTATTGAATACTCAGTAATGTTCATTTTTCATGATTATCTTATTTAACATCTATAATTATCCTATGAGGTGGGTTCTTCTTCTTCCTTTTTTTTTTCCTTAAGGGAAGGAGAGAGTGTGTGATGGGGGGTAGGACAGAGAGAGAGGGAGAGGGAGAAAGAACCGTAAGCAGACTTCCAGCTGATCACGGAGCCCCTCGTGGGGCTCAATCCCAGAACCCTGAGATCACCATCTGAACAGGAACCAAGAGTTGTACTATTAACAGAATGTGCTGTCCAGACGCTCTGAGGTGGGTTCTTTTATTAATCTTCTTTTATAGAGAAGGAAACCTAGACTCAGAGAAATTAAGCAACTCACCCAAGGTCACTCAACTGCTAAGCAGCACCGCTAGGGCTCAAACCCAGATCCGTGTGCCATAAAACCCACACATTGGACCCTGACACTCTGTTGACTTGCAGGACGTGTGCACGCAGTCACAGTAGGGAAAACAAAATGGCAGATAGTAGCACTTCAATCACGTGTTGTATTATGAAAACTTTTGAGGCAAAGGGGATCATCTGCAGAGATCGCAGAACTATTACTCTTATGTCATAATATTGTTCAGTGGGCCTTTGGTAAAATTCTGACACCTGATCGTGCCCAGTGGAGCAATCAGTCAGTGGTGCGTCCCAGCCTAGTAACCAAGGTGTGAAGTCACAGCATTGGAAACGCCAACGCTCGAACATTAGAGCTGGTGCAAATCATTTTAGCCATTAATTTTCACACGAAGCAGTGACGAAAAGTACATGTACTAATTTCAACAAGGTATGTTTAAAGGAAAAACAAGTTCTACCCGTGGTTTATGGTGGAGTATATGAGAGAAGCAGGTTTCACGAGCAAAATTAAGATAGGTTCCTGTCCCCAAGAATGCCGCAATTCACATAACTAATCACCCATAAAACCTATTACAAACAAACACTAAGAAAAACTCAAAAAGCATATAAGAATGATGAAATTTCCACTTCAATGACTGATAAAGTGAGACATATCAAAAATCAACTGAGCTGGAAAAATGACATACTGTGAAGAGGTGCTTACGATGAAATGTGGTCAGGATCCTCCATTAGTCAAAGTGATGAGTCTCGGTATATGGATATTTCGGGTTCTCATACCTGGAAGCCCCATTCTTAATGACAGAAGTGTGTCTCCTCACATAGAAATTAGAAAGAATGCTTCCAAAGCCAACGCTCGCCGGGAAGACATGATCTGTCAGATGCACCGCTCTTAATCCGAGCCTTAAGAAAGGCAGCCTCTCCTTCCCTCTTAGAATTACGGAAGACACGAATTTATCACAGGCCCTTTAAATATCGGTTTCAGAAGCGGTTTCTTGCCTTCAAGTCTTATTTATTTATTTATTTATTTATTTATTTATTTATATTAATTAATTAAGTTAATGTATTTTATTTTATTTTTTTTTAACAGTTACTTTGGGCCGGCCCTAATCAGTGATGTTGCTCTTTAGCTTTTGAAGGAAAAGACATACGGGTTTTGTCTGCATATTGCAGACGTACGAAAGAAAATCAGTTGTTGCAGACGATCAAATATCCTATGCTATATATCTTAATTTTTAAAAGGGTTATGGGGGACTCTCAGCAAAGCAGAGCTGTGTCCTGAATAGCTTCCCCCAAAGCTCGATGAACGTTTGCTGGATAAATATGAGAGAATGACCCCGACAAAGAATGACCCACAGGGGACACCTGCTTTCACGTTTGGATCCCAGGGAGCAGCTTTCGCCTGACCTTCGCCTCCCACAGACAGCAACATGAAACTGAAATGCTAACTCATTTCAACAAAGGAAAGACTATTCAAATCAGGCACATTTTTTAAAAAAAAGAAGAAGACGAAGAAGCAGCAGCAGCAGCAGCAGCAGCAGCAGCAGCTGGGTGTGGGGCATTAAAATGGGAAAAGGCCAATGAAAATAGTCTGTGGGAGAATTCTAATGAAGAGTCCCTCCCCGTCTCCCCAGATGGAGTTTCTTCTTTGCTAAATTTTTGGCAAAAGAATCATTTCTTCCAGTAAGAATTTTTGAATCGTCCAGGGTCTAAGAGACTTGGCTGGTAGGGCTGATAAAACAATTCACTGGCCTTTAAAGGACAATGTATCATCCAAATGAATACTTTTTTTTTTTTAAGATTTTTATTTTTAGTTCTTTATTTGACAGAGAGAAAGAGCGTGCACACAAGCGGGGTGGGGTGCAGAGAGAGAAGAGGTAGACTTCCCACTGAGCAGGGAGCCCGATGCAGGGGCTCGATCCCAGGACCCCAGGAGCATGATCTGAGCTGAAGGCAGACCCTTAACTGACTGAGCCACCCAGGCGCCCACAAATGAATTCTTTTAGGCCAGGATCTTTTGTATATTAAAGCCCCTAGAGCCCAGTAGCTTGTGCCGAGGAAGCCTGGTGATGTGAAGCTTCCTTAGATGCAGAACTTGACCTACTGGCCGGCTGGCATTCTTGGTGTAGACCCACAAACATCCTCTCCTTAGGGCTGCATGCTAAACTGATCTCTGGTGCTGCAAGGAGCATAGGTTGTCCCCGAAAAGGCAAATTGCATTTTATGGCTGTCTACGCTCAACTTGCTCTTGCTACAGTATTCGTTCTGTCACTTCAAAAGAAGCATCTTTTTTTTTTTTTTTAACTATGTCATCTGCAGAAAGCCAGCGGTGTGTTCTATTGTAGATAGTGTCACAAGGGGTTCCTCTCCTCTGATGCTTCTTAGGGTGGGAATTTTCAAGATGCTCTTAAACGTACATTTCTTTTTCATTTAATTGATTATTCATGAGTTAAAAATAATTAAAGAAAAAAATCCGAAATTGACAGTAATATTTTTCTTGCTAACCTCAATTAACTTCAGCCTCTCTTCTAAATCTCATCATGCTACCTGTCAAAACCATCCCTGGCATGGGATGGGAGGGAATGCAAGCTAGTAACACGGGGACAGAGATATTATTTTCATACATACGGGTTTAAAAGCGCAAGTCATTGCACAGATGAACTTAAAGTCTGGTTGCAATTGTAGGGAAAGGAAGGAAGAAATCTGGGGAGTCCATGGGGGTGGGCCTTCGTTGCGCATGGTAGAATCTGCCTGATTGAAAAGTTCCTGCCAAAGCGAACCATGTCTGTGAAAGCCAAAGGAAATGGAGGGAACCATGAATGAAGACATGTATGTGGCCCATTAATTACCCTCGCTACTGAGATTCAGCTTGTCCAGGATGCAACCCCTCCTCATTTCGCATTCAAGTGGATACATATTTTTCTTGATAAAGGATAGCTTTATGACTCACAAGCCACAGAAAACTCATAAATGAAAGGAATACCTAATTCTTTTTTTCTAAAAAAACACAGCTGGCTGGAAATGCCAGGTTGAGAGCGAGCAAAGTTCATTTCAGCACAAACCAAAGTCAATGATTCTATCATCTATCATTACATGGAGTTGTTTATCAAATGGAAAATCCTGTCATCAGGTTTCTATCCTT
The DNA here is from genome assembly GCF_022355385.1 of Mustela nigripes. Classification (NCBI taxonomy): domain Eukaryota; kingdom Metazoa; phylum Chordata; class Mammalia; order Carnivora; family Mustelidae; genus Mustela; species Mustela nigripes. The sequence continues at coordinate 12,684,189 of NC_081574.1, read as the reverse complement.
TTTCTGAAATTTCACTGTTTTGCCCAAGTCGAGGGAGAGCTTGTGGGCAATAGGGAAGCTTTGGCTTTTTGATTATTATGCCTCCAGAACTGAAGTTCTAGAAATCATGCATGGCAAAAAAACAGCCAGAGCATTCTGTACGTAAAGTGTAAAGAGACTCCCTCTTGGTATGTACACCCATGAAACCTCAATGAAAAACCATAAAATTAATAATATTATTGATGCACACAGTAGCAACTGTAAGATGGGAGAAAATTTATCTCAACGTCAGGAGCGCTGATCGTTGAGCCCCATTTCTTTCCTTTCTTTCTTTTTTTTTAAAGACCTATTTATTTATTTGACAGAGAGACACAGCAAGAGAGGGAACACAAGCAGGGGGAGTGAGAGAGGGAGAAGCAGGCTTCCCGCTGAGCAGGGAGCCCGTTGCTGGGCTCGATCCCAGGACCTTGGGATCATGACCTGAGCCGAAGGCAGACGCTTAACAACTGAGCCACCCAGGCGCCCCATCGACCCCCATTTCTAAGACCAAAAACAGGCACAAGGCCAGATCACTGTATCCGCTTCACTCTCACTATTAAAATTCTCAAGGTGTATAAGTCTACTGTCAGATCTGCGACTTGGTAATAAATGCCCAATGTCTTACTGTCTTTGTTTGTTAAAATGCGGGATGGGGGGTGGTAATCAGATCCCATAATTCAAAATATAGAAAAGATCAAGTCAAGGTAATTTGCCCCTTTCAACCGAATGGGCCTAGAAGTCAATTGTCATTTTTAGTAGAGTTTCTCCCTTCCTTCCTCCCTCTCTTCCTTTCGGAAGGAAACTATTTTGGCAAACAATGGCCTACTTAAATATGGCGAATCCTCTTGGTCCATACAGATAAGGAACAGAATCGCCCTGCTTGTAGGGTGACAGAGAGCCCACCCTAATAACACCCTGGAGCCTGGCTTTTGACCACCCACCCTGCCCACCCACTGTCCCCTACATCCTCAGCCATCACTCGCTTTCTCAGTCATGGGACCCCCCAGGCAACTTTAGTTACTTATCTTTTCTCTAAAATGGGAGATAATAACATCTTGCCTGTCTGGAAGTAGAGAGTTCGTTTAAATTATCCTGAGGTTCCCGCTAACTCTAAAATCTATAATTCAGAGATTTCTCAAAGACACCATTCATTCCTAATTTCTATGACCTTGAGACACAGTCAAATGTCAACCTCCCTGTGTAACAGGCGTGAAGATTAGCAGCCTGTGTGTGTCGTCAGGTGTTTTCCTCTTTCCAAGGTTCTGTTTGTTTATCTCCTTATCTCCTACTCTAAAATAAATTAATTGAAGAACCCCGTGTTCTTCAATTAGAGTAACGCAGGCTTCCTTTTCCTTTGTATGGCTTATTCCATATTGATTCTCCCAAGTTGTAAGAGGTAAAGCTTTGCTTTAGCCTTTCAACAAGGGAGTCAATCAAGAAGAGTCCATTTCAAACCCAGCTTTACCAAGAGACGTACAAATGCCCTTGTTTGAATCTTTTTCATTTTCAACAGAGGGGGGTTAATACGTAGGAAACACCAGTTCAACTGAAAATCTGCGGCAGATTATCAGATAATCTGGGGGTTTTTTAAGGTCTCATTGTTCCTTCTGTCCTGAATAAGCTCCAGCCAGTGGTTTTCCAACCCTTCCTCGCTCTCCATGTCTCTTCATTTCCAGAAGCCAATTCTGTGACTGGCCAGCCCACCGTCTTCTCCTGAAGGATCACCCCATTTGCTCTTTGATGTCTGGACTCCACCTTTCAGATCTTGGTGCCCCCCCCATATGCCTCACCACTCCATTATGTAATTCCGAGACTGAGTTTCCTGAACAATATTTAGCTCTCCTGATCTGAGGTCTGTTTTTAGTTATTTAATGTGTTATGGAGAGTTTCGTTCCTCCGTGCTCTCAATTACCTTAGAGCAAGCAACAAGCAATCAACGTTAACATGTGAAAATGCACCTCCTAGCCAGTGGGGAAGAAGTGTCCCAGCGGAAAAACACATGACAGGACAAAATGCGCCCCACGGTAGGCGACACACCCAAGCGCAGAGAGGTTCACATATTTGCATTTGCAGAGTCTCCGCTGGACAGTTTCTCTCTTTGAGAGATCTTGGGAGTGTCTGCCATGGCGTCTGAGGCCCTTCTAAGGAGATTCTAGCTAGTTCATATTTTAGTCATTCAAGTTACTTTTCAAAGATCTATGATGTGCCAGGCACTGTGCTAGGTGCAGTCCCAGAATAGTGGAGAACAGAGACACAAAGAAACAGACAAGTAAATGATTATAAATTGTGTGTGTGTGGGGGGGGGGGGGGGGGGTGGTCCTGTGAACACACCAGGTCACTAAAACATAGAATAAGGAGGCAAGGATGTGAGCTGGAGAACATGGTTCTCCCTGAAGGAAGTGACATTTAATCTGACCTTGGCAAGCGCAGCACCCCCATTCACAGGCTGAGGAGGCAGGGAGCTGAGCCGTCATGGCGCCTGGAGAGAAGACGCGCACAGGCCATGCGCGGGAGGGGCAGGGGCCGAGGAGAAGAGAGGAGGCCTTGAGAGTCCTGCAGTGAGAGTGGGAAGGGGAAGAGTCACAGGGGCAGGAAATGACTCACTCCAACTATCCCAGCAACTGAGACACAGTCATCAGCCCTGTGCTGGCATCTTGGGCGTTTTTGAAGGACCCTCCCACTTTCTCTGAGGCCTTGCTGCCCTAAAGCCTATTTCTACACTCCCCCGAATCACACAACAAACCACAGTTAAGGAGGCGATCTGACCCCATCTGGATTTGCCACTTCAAAGAGCCTCAACAACACAAACAGGAGCTTCAACACTATGGAGAGCCACTGTTTGTGCTCGGTCAGTGTGTGGTCCTGGGAATTCAAGCAGGTGTGTCCTGACGCAAGGCAGCTTGGCGGGCCTGGGACACTGAAGATCCAGGGACACATCAGCCTTTTTCTCTAAGAGGTAATGAAGACGGGACCAGAGACCACAAGTCGGCAAGCTACATTTTCACCTTGTATTGTGGAAAGGAAGAACAGAAATAAAACAATCCATTCACGTAAAAGCAGTATATTTACTTCAAAGATCAAGACAATTCACAGAAGAAGAATGTATTTATCTCTATTACTTGAATAATTGTGTCAATGCTCTATTTCCATATTGGGTCAAACCATATGAAATACCAATATTCGATTGTTATTGATCTATGAAAATGGTGATGCCACGGGGTTTGACAGATAGTAGTGCAAACAGTCCAACAGAACTCTCTGATACACAGGACTTGGGTTTCCATTCTGAACCCAGTCGGATTCTCTGAATTGGAGCTCTTCACCAGGAGAGAGGAGGCACACGGAATCCACAATGTATGGGCTATCACCACCTGCCGTGAACTACGTTGGGTTCTCTCTGCACACTGTCTTCTTCATGCGTCTCAGTGAGGTAAACAATAGTATCACTGGTGCCTCACAGTTAAGATTCAAAGGGAATAACAGTATAATATTGTATCGAACGAGAATAATATGTGACCCATCCTCCCGCACTGATGTACGTCTCTGATTTCTCCTCTCTCCTTGATCTTCTCCCTTCCAAACACATGGAAGTTATTTCCCAGGAGGCTATTCTACCAAAATCAGAGCTAAACAAAGAAGGACAGCACAGAAAATTAGGAGCAAATAAGCATAAGCACGTTGTTTCTAGGAAAATGAGATTTTAAAAAATCCCATAATATTTTTAAAGAAGTGTTTTTGGCAAAGAGTAAGTAAGATATCATAATCAAACTCAGCAATTTAAAGAAGTCGACTCTTTGGGCATGCAGTGGCGCCAAATACATTAACGGATCCCAAAACAAAGAGGTATGCACTTGAACCACGAGTCTATGCCATCTAGAAACCCAGCTGTCTCCTCTCTGACAAACTGCACAATTAGCATGCGGTGACTCTTTTGCTAGACCAAGGATTATAAACATCTGATTATAAACATTTCTGCTTCAGAAATTTCTTGCGTGATGTATAGCTTGCTGATAAACCAAAATAAGCCATAGGCTTCAAGTATAATTGAAAAAAAATTTTTCTCTTCATGATTTATTTTGCATCTTTATTTAAAAAAAAAATCAACTTTGATCAGATACCCTACAAGAGCTTCCATTTATTTAATAGTGAGACAGACAGTTTTGGATAAAATGAAATATGACAGGATGCTAATCATTTCATAATCATTTTTAAAAATTATTATATGTATCTATGAACCCAGATCACTTAAGAAGTACAACCTTGTTTTGCCTGTCCTCAGCTGGTCTGCTCCCCTACTTCAATTTTCAGGCCCTGACAGCTAAAGCATCACGGTAAACAGTTACGGCCTCCCTTGTGAATGCCTTGTCCAGATGTCATGCTTATTTCTTCCACGAGGCAAAACATAAAGATAAAAACTCAAATAGCATATGAAATGAAAAATAACCGGCTGAAAGGTTTAATCACAATTTTTACTGCTTTTTGTCATATTATTTGTTTTGCTTTTGCATATAGGCTGTTTTCGGAGGCCTTGCTCTATTAATATTGCTGTTTTTGCTATAAGACTTAGAGTCTTAAAATATGAGGGCTGGAAAAGCAAATACCCCACTTGTTTCCATGTGCATTCCGGAGTGAACGCAGCATTACGCCTAATATCATCAGTAACATGCCTCACTTTTTCTTATCTTTCCAGGAAATTTAATTAATTTAAATATTACAGGAATGTATGTAAAATCGGTTAGCATTTGCATAAAATAATTCTCTTAATCTGTCCCTCAAAATGGAATGAAAAATGCCAATTCTTTGTTAAGAATATCAAACCGTAACCCATGCCTCTGTCTTCTCTCTCCACGTGTTAAGAACAAGAGACCTTCAGATGCATTAAAATCAAGAAAAGATGCAAAGAGTATAAATAAATGTTGTATCTAGGAAGGGTTTGAACAAAACCATCAATAATGAGCATATACATTTTAAGTGCCCATGTTCTTATTTTCAGGAATTCTGAGTCATAGCTTTAAAAAAGAGCAGCCTATACATTTTTAGGTTGAGTCTATACGAGAGAATCCCCCGTTTGAATGGAACGTCTTAGAAAACGCAAGGCAGCGGTCAGTAACACATAAGCTTTGGGGTTGGATTCCCAGAGCATTTCCTTAATTTGGATCTTGCTGGAATGTACGACTTCACTTCTAGCTCACGGGCATCGGGGAACAAAACATCCTTTCTGTGTGTTCACAGGGAGGACCACAGCGAGACACGACCAGCCCAGCTTTCAAAGCTGCCTCGAACGCTGACCTTCTTGCTTTGGCCAATGTCTGCCTCTTGTCAGTTCAGGGCTGCAACACAAACGCTTCTATCTTTCCAGTTAAAACAAAACAAAAACAAAACCCCAAATCCCAGAAAAACAGAATCTGTTTAGGGATTTAAATGAGGGTGAGACCACCGGAGTGAATGTTGACGATGTCAGGGTAGTTGGGGGAGCTGCTGTGGGGGTTGGGTCTGCAAATGCTCTAATTTTGCCAGGAGGAAGCCTCAGACCTTCTCCACCTCAGCCGTGGAGGGCTGATTCTAAGAAAAGAAAGCTCTTCGCAGCAACCACCGAAGATTCACAGTATTAGCAGAAAACCTCTAAGAAGGGATGACATTTTTTTTTTTTTCTCAACTCTGCCAGCTGTCAAAGGCGGAGGGGGTAGGACATCCACGGAGGACACGTGCAATGCTGACTCCAACACTTTAAATTCCTCTGGTGGGGGAAATCCATAGGTTCACCCAAGCTTGGGATGGCCTGGGAAGCAGGGGGCACAGGAAAGCTCCCAGCCCCCCCAAACGTCTCCCCACACATCCCACTAATCGTCGAGGCATTTGGGTTAACACGCTCCTCTTTTAAAATACAAATGCCCCCGGGGGGGTTAGGCCTCATTCATACCTCAGTGCGAATTAGTTTAATTAGATAATCAGATCTAATTAATTGAGGGCTCAGGGAAAGAGAGTTTTGATTGAGGTGGGCCAAAGGGAGGAAAAATGTGGAAGGGACTCAGATGAGGGCCTTTGAAGAACGCGGGAGTGGGTTACAGGATGTCGGGGTCCAGAACGGGGAGGCGCAGGTGTCGCGGGCAAACTTTGCTGTTCTCGTTGGTCCAGAGTCTTGGGGATATAAACTTGGGAAAAGACCGCTGCCCATCACCACCGCTCTCGCCCCTTGGTTAAAGGCGTCAGGATTCACTGGAGGCAGCAAGCCTCATCTTTGTCCAGTTGGAACTCCCTGGGTCTGGCCAACGTCCATAACTCAAGAAAGGAAGAAAGAGGGGGAGGAAGAGAGACGTGTCTTCCATTGTCCTCACTGTCCGTGAGCCGCCCACCGTGATCTCCAGGTATCCCTGAGCAGAAGCAAGCCGAACCCCAGCGTCTGCAGCCAGGTGCACTCTGAAAATGGGCTTCTCTACGCTGCTGCCTCCGTTTACCAAATCTGACTTGTCTGGAGGTTGCTGCTCAATCCCCTAGGACGGTCCCTTGCCCCTCACACCCCAAGACACCCATGGGGCAGTATAACTTTCGTATCCTGATGGTGCAATTCCCTGGCTCTGAGCTCCTAAGGAAATGACGTAGGTATTAGGGAGCCCCGCCCCACTGCGCCCCTGTGCTCCCGGCTGCACCTCCAGGCTGTGGGGTACCTCGGAGCACTCCCCCAGGCCCACATGGACCGCAGTGCACTCCCTGCGTGCGTGACACTAGAGCCACACGGGTTGTCTGTTCATCTATTCTCAAGTCTGTTGCAAGTTCTTTAAGGGCAGGGAGCAAATCACCTGTGCATTACGTCCTCCAACCCTATAGCGCATAGCAAGCGCTCGGTGCCTATTTTCAGGGAGAAAGAGAGAAAAGATCAAAGCAGGAAGCATTTGCCCAGAGGACCAAGCAGATCTGTGATCTCAAAGGAACTGTGACAAAAACATGTCTGTTTGAATCGGTGGCTGATGCAGACACAGTCCTTTTCTAACAATATGAAAAGTAGCCACAGAACACGAACATTTGGTCACAGCGGAAAAAATCTAACACAAAATATTTCAGGGAAACATCTCCGCTCTTTGGCTGGATCCTAGCAGATGAAAATCGAACTCTGGGGGATACACAATTTTATTGTCAAGAGGTGCACTTCTTCTTGTTTTTTTAAAGGGGAATTTTACATAGAAAATATCCCCTACGTGCGTGTCAGGGTAGGACACTATGGCCAGCAGGCTCCCACAATGCCACACCAAATGACTGCCTTTCTGCAAACGGCTCTATGCTTTTGTTTTTCTAGAAGCTTTGCTGCAGGTATCAATATGGTCACATTCTAAGACCTTAACATTCTTACCAAACATCTTTATAGCTGCATATTTTTTTATCGGAAGAAATGTAATGGTGCCAATTGTTCCTTAGCTTTGTAGGTTGTCCTATAAACAACAGAAGGTACTCATATGTCAAAAGCAGCTTTTTCATGGGCTGGAAAAGGAAGATGAAGAGAAAAAAATGTCTTGGGGAAAACTTTTTTTATGGGTCCTTACCTGAGATGTCCACGTTTTAATAAGATTGCGAAGAAAATCACTGTAGGTGAGAATAATACAGATGTGAGTCATGGAATGTAACTTGAGCTCTGGTTGTGTCTGGGAGTAGAGAGCGCCTGGAGAGAACATTCCCTGTGAACATGACCTCTCTGGGCTGTGTCTGACTGGGTGGTGTCTCGGTGCCCCGGGCTTTGCTCCTCAGTCTCTCGAGGAGTGTCTGTGTTCACCCATCCCATGCTCAGAGAAGGCAGCAGGGTGGGAAAAGGGTGTTTATTCTGAAGTCAGACTGATCTCACTTTCACTCACGGTTCTGACAACGAATTAGCTGTGTGACCTAAGGCGGGTTAGACGACCTCTCTGAATTACTTCCTCAACTATAAAATAAGGGTGATAATATCACTAAGCCTTGCTGTCCGCTGTGATGAATTAGATGAGGGAACAGGTGCAAGCGTCCCACACTGGGTCTAGCACACGGCAGATACTCTCACTGCTCGCGCCCAAGTTCACTTCGTTCTTGTCTCTTATTTTCCCAGGGTCTCCTGGCATTTAGTCTCTGTGCTGTTCTAACTGTCCTCATACAAAGACTGTGTATCCCTATGTGACCAGGTTCTCTCACGCTTTCTTTCCTGGTCTGCTGCTTGAAGACCTTCTTTTAGGAGGTTCTGGAAAATAACCTAGAGTCAAGGACAGATGGTGTTGAGGGATGTGCATGCTTGTGTTCACCTGCATACAGGAACGTTCCCCAGTCAACGCAACCATGGAGTCCACTTTCTAGGACTCTCTTATGGGTCAGAGAGTCTGTGAAAAAAAACTAGTCTTTCAAGGGTTTTTTTTGGACTTAGAACTAGAAAAAAAAAACCTTATAGTTTTAGTTTGGTTTGATGACCATCTACCTTCTAGCAGTAGTTCTGGGAATTCTAAAGACAAGCTAGTGGCTGAGTTGAGTTGTCCCAAGGACATGGAATATGCAGTCATTTTCCCAAAATTTCAGGGCTCCTATGCTAGGCTCTGGTGCTAGATCTAGGTTTCTGGAGCTGCCCTGAAAAGCAGCTGTAGGGGAGGAAAGAGGTAATGCTACAGCGGATGATTCATTAGCTTCCTTTCCTCCCTGCCTTCCTTCCGTTAACAAGCACTCCCCGCACACCTACCACATACCACGTCCTGTGGCTGCATCTGGGGATACATACATGACATTGTCCCTCTGGTTTAGATCCCAGTCAATTCAAGGAAATAAACGGGTAACCGATCAGTTCAAGTACATAGTGACTGGCGGCTGTGAGGAAAGGCATCACCCTTCAGTCTAGGAAATCTCAGAAACAAGGGTCTCTGAGCCGGTCAGAATTGCTGAGATGAGGTTCTGGGTGAACAGTTCGAGGAAGAATGTATCTCCCCTCTCAGGAGACCATGCCATGAGAAGGTCTAGGACGTGTCTCCCGAAGAGACATCCGCCACAGAAAGACTATCCGCTGCCAGTTGTTGTTAGCAAGAGAAACATCAAAAGCCATCCAAGAGGATTGGAATTTCACCCATTTCAGGAAAAGTCAGAGGAGAGAGCAGAAATTTCTAATACCAGCCATTAGAAATTGCAATTAGCAATTAGTATTTGAAAGCCCGGCTCCGTGGACACGCCCCTTCCCAATTCCACAGTCCTGCCCAGACTGCAGGCATCACCTATCTTACCCACCCCCACCTTCCCAGCCTCCGCCACTAGTTCTTTCCGTCGACTGCCATGTGGTCTTCCCCAGCTCCTTTGGCTTAAAATGTCAGTTCCCTCATTCACCTCCGAGCTCTTGCATCCTGTGACTCGTGCTGACCTATAGCCACACATTGCCTTAAGATGTAGAAGATAACTTCTTAAGAGCAAGAACCTGAACTTCTACTGTCCCTGTGTACCTCACTGCACCAGGCACAGAGTAGAGCCTAGATAGATGAGTGTGGAAATAAATGGCTGAACATTCATGTCTTTGCAAAAAACACACATGTACACACACAACAAAAAATTAAATAGGAAACATAATTATATTTATGATACAAAGATTAATTCATTGTATTGAATTCCAGTGTGAACAGACCTGTCCACCAAATTCAAGTATCTACAAACAAGTACTGACTTAGGTATAATGAATTTTCCACTAGTTAACAATCAAACACAAGCTATGCTTGGCCCAAAGCCTGTCTTTAAGCTACAGGGAAGAGCTATAACAACATCCCAAGAGCTGGGAACTGGGAAGCTGAGACTCAGCCTGAACATTGATGGAGAAGATGGCAGGGTACAATATTTCTCGAGAAGCCCCCAATTAGAAAATATATACATTGTGCCAACCATCAATGAACAAAGGACCTGAGATTTAAGATGAGAAAAATATTTATCATTTTCCAAGTAGCTCTTTCATGAAAAACAAGTTATAATATTAAAATCTATAGTAAAAAAATTAAAATAAAAAAGATTAAAAATTTCTACAAAGTCATTTCATTAAAAGACTGGGAATCTCCTTTGGATCAGGTAGGTCTATAATCCACTCTAACTCTCACACTCCCGAAATCAGAGCACAGGGACACAGACAGAACACTTGCCTTCCTACAGAAAAGTATTTATTGCCCCGATCATATTTTCTGTCTGATATAAAAATGGTCATGACTGTTGGACTGAGTGGAGTCCGAGGAGACTCTTCTGTGCGGTTGGGTAGAAGATTTGTTCCACAACAACCAAATGCTGGCCTTCTTTATTCAAAACTAAATTTAGGAATTGGAACCTAATATATTTATATATATACACATATATATTTATATATTTATATCTATTTATAAATGAAGACCCCATGGTGAAGCCAGAGAACAAGGAGGTAATTACTACTGACAGTGAAATGAATGAAAACAGTGATCAAGATTACTTTGTAAGGGAACGTTTGATCTGTTCTTGTCCCATGAAACACTATCATTTTGAAGCTCTTCTATTCACCCTAATAAAAGGATTGTATGGAGAGAAGGATACATAGTTTAAAATAGTCTTTGCACCAAAAAAAAAAAAGAAAAAAAAAAACCATGCTAATTCTAAATTTAGAAGAGAATCTGGAACACAGGAACATGATATGCTTTATTGAAATGCTTATTCTGACATTATTGATGGAGATAGAAGATTTGGGACCAAACCAAGTGATTTGGTGGGGGGGGGGGAAGGGTAATATAAGTATTTTAGACATTTAGTCCGTAAGTAAAATGACTTTTGACATTGTAAGTCAATCTTTATAAAATGTGTTAAAATAGAAAAAACCCCCGACATTTTATAATATGCAGTAAATATTATTAAAATTTCTTTCTTCAAGTCTTGACATTTAAAAGTAATTCTGATCTTAAATTTTAATTCTATACATAAGCACCGACAGTGCTTTAGATATGTCATGGAAATTTTAAAATGCCATCAATATTACAATTTTTTGAAAGCGAAATCTAAATATTTTTCAGTTTGGAAAGAAAAATCCCAAATGAACTTTAAAGGCACTTCTAAAAATAATACCACTTAAGCCCATAAAGTTAAAATCCATGGTAAACTTCAAGATAACCTAAACTTAATATGGTAAATCGTTTTACGTAAAGGCTACCTTCATAAATGCCAGATAAGTCAATAGAATAAAATTGTTTACAAAAGCATACTGCTTTCCATCTGAAATGGCTAAAACTATAAAAGACTATATGACTATTACGTTACAAACTTCATTAAAAAAAAAAGTGCACTTAGTAACTATGAGAAGAATACTTTCTTTTAAGCCGAAAATCGTATTCTGCTAAAATCTGCTAAATCGTAAATGCTACTAATAAGAAAAGTTCATTTCCATAAAATGTGAGACCCCCTCGGAGTTCAGAGGTTCTGCTATGTTTCATGGGGGACTCACTCCCCAGACAATTACCTGCTGAAACAGCAAATCCTCTCCCTAGAGTGTCTTTGTTCCTTTACTCTGCATTTCCAAAAATCTATGCTAAATATTAACTTGTGCCTCTTTGACCCAGATTCCCAAAAAAGGTATCAAACAGGGGAAAAGATTCTTCATGGGGTCCATGCCACCCAAATTCCCCAAGATGGTTTTAAGAAAAGATTCCTTTGATGGTTAATAGAATCAGACATTTGGACTAAAATAGTCCTGTCTCTCTCCTCTTTTGCCACCACCACTGCTAACAATTATAAGCTTTCAATGCTCTGAATAATTCACAATCTCATCTGTTCTACTCAGTGTAAAGACAATGTTGAGAGGACAAGGTCACTTTTTTTCCCCTTCCCGACTTCTGACTTTTCCAACCCGACACCAGTCTGATTGCATGATCTACCTAGTGTTTGACACGCTTCCCCTGATAGTTTCTTAACAGCCGTTAGTCTATTTAGCTTAGGGTATGAAAAATAATAAGCGTGCAATGGAGTGTCAGATTCCTTCCACAGTCATAAACACGGGCTCAGTGTTTTCCCATTCATTTTACCCGGATGTACTTAAAAAACCCCAGCTTATTACCCTTTGGTGGTACCATCAACCAATACCAATCCACAAATACTATAAAATATCAGGCTGCCTGGACATTCACAGTGTTTTACTTCTTGCATGCCATGTTTCCAAAAATCAAAATGATAACAAGCTGTTTATGGGAGATTAACGCCTGTGACTACGTGCCTCTGCGTCATTTGGAAAATCTTGCAAACTTGGAATCAGGCAACCTATAATCTTGGAGTCAAAAGGAAAAATGGCAATCTGGCCATGTTCAACTTTCATTCATTCATTTCCACTGAAATGAAAGTGACACTGGTCCGCAGACCGAGGCAAGTTTTTGTAACCCTGAAATATAACTCTAACAGTTTAAGTGTTTAATTGGTTTTTTGTTTTGTTTTGTTTTGTTTTTACTTTAATTAAACTCCCTCATGACTTATAAATTCAGACTCGGTAAAGGGGAAATATTTTTAAAGTTCTTAAAAGGGAACAGCCATACAATAAATACTTGACGCAGAAACACGACCTTGCAAAGTAATGCCCATAACTCCCTCCAAGAATGGAGTACGTACAACAAAGAGTCAGAAGACCGGCATTTAGGGATGTCTCTGGGTTAATATTTCTTACACTGCTTGAAAACAATTCCCCTGTCTTCTTTTTTATTGTAAAAGATCTCAAACATCCAAAAAAAGAAAAAACAAAAATGGACAATGAACCGCCGTATACCCACCACCTACATTCAAAAATCACTCTCCTATTCCTTTCTTTTCACTTAAGTAATTCACAGCAAATCTCAGAGAACCTTTATTTCACCACATATACCACTGTATTAAAGCATTCGTTTGTTTTTCTTCATTCCTGTTAATTATGGAGAAGACAAATTGGCTGATGCGATTTCTTATTCCAAATTACTCAGGAGTTTGCGGGGTGAGTGTTACTACTCCCCTCTTAGGGGCAAGCCAGAAATGTTTACAGATGCATCTTGATCCTGGAGAGTCTACTGAGAATTAAGAATGAACTACTACGTCTAAATTAATCCAAAGAACTGTGTACAGATAGTACAACCTTCGCTATTTTAATGTCAACCGACCAGAGACTATGCAGAATGAGCAACACGGGTCATTTATAACAATGTAACCATGACAGATAATTGCAACAAAGCAAGGCACGCATCCTATGGAAACAAAGCTCCCCTCTGTTTTAACCACCATCATAAACTCTAAAGAAAGTGCAGATGAAATAGATGCACTTTATTTATATAATTTGCATTTTTTGACAAGAAGGGGCCTGTAAAATTACAATATAATTAAAAATAAACTTTTAAAAGAAGACAAAGGAAAAGATTTGCTCTTGCTATTTAATTCTTTTTAAAATTTTTTTTAAAAGATTTTATTTGACAGGGAGAGAGAGCCAGCATGAGCAGGGGGAAGGGCAGAGGCAGAGGGAGAAGCAGGCTCCCCTCTGAGCAGAGAGCCTGATGTGATGTTGTGCCCCAGGACCTCGGGATCATGACCTGAGAGGAAGGCAGATGCTTAGCCGACTGAGCCATCCAGGTGCTCCACTATTTAATTCTTTAAAATGCAATAAATAAACTCTAAACTTATCAAAATAGGAAACCCACATCTTACTTGATTATCCAAGTACTAGGCAGTATTTTCATTGTTATAAATTGTCAGTAGATTGACAAAGTGGAAGCAATTCTATTTTATTCTTTGTTTAAAATAATAGTTCAGGAAATATATTACTGATGTAAGCAGATGCCAGGAGATATTTGACTATGAATTTTTATCCAGTTTCTTTTATAGTTTTATGACAAAAATTTCAGGTCCCAGACAAAGAAAAGAACATCGATCGGTGCTCCACACCTACTTTTCACTTCCTGATGACAGATAAGTACTTTGGATTGTCATATTTACATGTTATTAACACACTGAAACTACTCTTGAAAAAAAAATAATGCAAACCTCGGAATAGAAGGATAATGAAAAACTTTATCTTTGCTTTTTAACACAGCACATGAAGACAAAGAACATACTCATACAATGGAGAAACCAGGGAACTCAGTATAAAAATATAACTGACAACTCTTCTTGAAATAACTTAGCAGTGACCTTGAAGATGTCTGTCCCTCCAAAACGGCTTAGGAATGGACATGCTCATGGAAGCAGACTACACTGTGAGACCTATGGACTTCTCAACCTCAAGCCTACCGGTATCTAATTATAAAGCATTTTATTGCTGTAAAGCCATACTTTTCTTGTTGATTTCTGAAAAGCTGGCAATAATAAAAACTTGGTGGTTGGACAATGATTAACACACTCCTGATAAGAATTAAATTTTAAAACGACAATGTGTTATTATGACATCTAAGAAACTTGGCACATCAGAGTTATAATTTAATGTGTTGGTTTCTGTGTCTGTGTAGGAAGATATTCAAGGTGAATGGAGAATCCAGTAGTATTGTTTTCTTTTCAATGTTGGGTTGTCTTCAGTTTAATATTGGAAAGAGTTTCTAATGACCAAAAGGTCATATTTTTTATTTATGTCCAATCTATGGGAATATTTTCAAATATATCTGTTACTAAAATGATAATTACAGAGCCAATGGTAAGAAAATTCATGTTACTATAGTATTAAATATCTCCCAATTGCAGGAAACTCGACCAATCTGTCCCAGTTAATCATCAGAGACAGAGTGGCCAGATGTGCCAGATTCCCTGGGATGGTCCCTATTAAAGAAAAAAATGACAGTTGTATAACTCAAAGACCTGGAAGACACTAGAAGTTAATCTCCTACCCAATGAGTTTTTTACTTTATTAAAAAGGAACAGGAGGGGGCGCCTGGGTGGCTCATTGGGTTAAAGCCTCTGGCTTTGGCTTGGGCCATGATTCCAGGGTCCTGGGATCAAGCCCCGCATCGGGGCTCAGCGGGGAGCTTGCTTCCTCCTCTCTCTCTCTCTCTCTCTCTGCCTGCCTCCCTGCCTATTTGTGATCTGTATCTGTCAAATAAATAAATAAATAAAAATAAAAAAGGAACAGGAGGAGTATACGGGAGAAATTACCCAAGACAGAGGAGGGGCTGACAATTACCGGAGAGTGCCGCCTGTCACTCCTATGTTCCAGAACCATCTCAGTTTAGATGGAGAAGATCCACCTGGCCTCCTGGTTGACAAACTCTGCTCTTTGGGGCTCCCTGGAGGATTTCTTGGAAAGGTCTTAAAGGCTGCTGAGCAAAGAGGTGAGCTCTTCCCTCCCATTTGAGAACGACCCTCCACTCCTCTCTCTCTCTCTGACCTTCTACTCTTCTCAGCTTCACACCAAGTTTTCACAGATTCTGTGGCTAAAAGAGATGGAAAATCCCCCCTTTTTAGACATGACCCCTAGAGGAATCAAGTTACAAGACGGTTCGACCCGCCAGCTTCGTGGCCACAGCTGAAGCCAGCAAGAGGTGTCTGGATGGTGCTTAGTTTTCCAAACCCTGCTGACTCGCAGTGCGATGTGGCTACCGGAATAAGGCTTCTGATGCACAACATGAAAGGGAGCAGAAAAGTTTATTTTTATGCAGTGAGTCAGGTTCCTACTTGGTAAGAATAGATTTTCCATAAAAATAGAAATTATCTATTCTAAAATTGAAGAGAAACTCCATTCTGTGCAAGAGAGGCAGCCTCAGTGTTCTCGTCTGCTTTTTTTTTCAAAAATATGAAACCTTGGGGACCATGACTTCTGAGGGACAAGATGGACCGACTAGAGGCAGTGTGCCCCTTCCCCCCAAGACTAAACCCGCAGAGAGGCTTTATAAAATAAAAATTTTACATTAAGTGAAGTGTGTGTGTGTGTGTGTGTGTGTGTGTGTATGCACACACACACATATATATGTAGATGGTCATTCACCCAGAGGTCGCTGCTCAGTACACACAGGTCTGGATTACCTGCACGGGCACACTGGGGCCCCGGCATCACGGAAGCTGCATTTGTTCTCTGCATGAACCTAGGTGGTAAAAGGACCAGCCTATCTCCGAGAAGGTGACTGGAAGAAATTTCTGCCCATAGGCCCATGGTCTGCGTGCAGGAGTGCTCCATATGACAGGTAGAGAAAGAATCTTCTAGAAAGAGAGAAATCTGAAATCTCTGCAATGTGCATGGGTTGAGGCTACATTTTTACAGCCTTGTCAACCCTGGACTGAGATATTAAATAAAAATGGATATGAAAGCCTGAAGGCCCAGCAG
Organism: Mustela nigripes; assembly: GCF_022355385.1. NCBI lineage: Eukaryota > Metazoa > Chordata > Mammalia > Carnivora > Mustelidae > Mustela > Mustela nigripes. Next base: position 12,667,940 of record NC_081574.1, on the reverse strand, counting down.
GGCCAAAATGTGAAAGCAATCCCCAGGGACACCGCGGGCTGCCCAGAGCATCTGGGGTTCTGGCTGAAGACGAGTCTTATCAAGCATGTGGGCAAAAAGACTGCTAGGAGCAGCCACGATGCGCAGAGAGGACTCTCCAAGAAGGACAGGAAAAGAAAAGCATCCAAAAGAGAATTAAAAAAAAAAGAAAAAAAAAAAAAGAACGAAAGGAAACAGGGACTATGTAAGTGGCTCATAAACATTACATACATCCATATTTTCTTTTCTATATTTAATAATTATGTAAACACGAGTATCTGTCTTGATAGATGGCTGGCTTTGTGAATTTAGCAAGGCTTCCAAGATGGCTTATTCATTTATCTCGTCTCACGGCACAGAACCCCGCATCGCACATGGGAAAACAGGCACTGCCCTCAAAATCTCCTATGCAGGTAATGAATTTCATTGCACTTCTAAGGTATGACGAGTACTGATCCCCATTTTATCCTAAGGATGGTACTATTAATAATTCCAAGCAATCACATCATAAGCAGTAACTTTATTTCTATGCATACACCTATATATGTATAATCTGTCACATTCAACAGGAATATTTTTGAAGCCCAACCAGAAAAAAAAAGAAAGAAACAAATATGTGACTGCGCAAAGCGTTAGAGCAAATAAGGAAACTGTAGATCATTGAAGACAAGGCAGTAATTTTAGTAACTGATGTGGGTTTTCTTAGCCTAGCTAAGCATCTTTAAACGGTTGGTTTGTGCAGGGCTGAGTGGAGGGTTCCTTATTCTTTGGTCTCGTAGCAGATCTCGCCCAGGCCCCTGTGCCCCAACTGCTCTGCTCTGGTCCCGTCGTCCCTGTGTTTGTCCCCTGGGGGTTCATTCATAGCCTCCCCTCTGCGGCACTCACGGACCGTGCTGTTGGTTTTAGCACAAAACACAGAGCGTGCCGGGCATGACACAGGGGTTTGTCTGAAATCTCTTTTTATCCCCCAAACCCACACTAGCACCACGCGGCACACAGTTGGTGCTCAACCAATTTCCATCTCTATTGACGACGCGCCAGCTCCACTGGATGAGCCTGTTGCATTAAATTAATCAAATCATGAAATGTCACAGAGGGTCGGGGCTTAGTCCAGCTCCTTCTTTTTGTACCTGGGCGGGGGCGGGGGGGGCTTCTGGCCCCGGGAGGGGTCAGACGAGAATCCAGCCAGGGGCAGAGTTGGGTCCAGGACACTTGGCTCCCAGGCACGTCTCCTGTCCCGTACGCAGCCCCCCTTTCCGCATCGGAGTAACAAAAGCAAACATTGACTGGGGCTCCCGGTGGCCCATGCACCCAAGAGATCGTGATTAATGTAATCCCCACTTCACCAGCGAGGAGACAGAAACTCAGAGAGGCTACGTGGCACCGGCCGCCCAGCTGCTCTGAGCTTCTTACCCGTAGCTCTGGTCATTCCTCCCTCCTCACTTCCGGAGGGAAAATGTAAATGGCAGAAGAGGAAGGAAGAAGGAAGAGACAAGTCTGAGGCCGGACGAAGGAGAACCACAGAAACAGGGCAGGCGGCCGAGGGCGTCCCCCAGCTCCCTGCACGTTCTCTCCCGAAGTCGCGCATGCAATGTAAGTAATTCTGCACGACTGTTTAAATAGGGGGGCTTCTTCCAAATACGTCCTCGGGGGCCTGGAATTTGAAATTGCCTGTGGAGCAGCATCTATGGCTAGAGCTGGGCCGCTTGGTAAAAGAAGGAACAAAAGCAGCGATGTTACTGGCGAGGAGAGAGCAGTTTTGCCTTCGGCAGTTGGACCTGTTGGGGAACTGGGACTCTAGCTTCCTTTGTCACCCCTTCATAAGGCAGCACCGTGTGGCTCTGATAACTCATCTGTCCCCGGGAGATGTCTAGGCAAATGACTCAGCCAACAGGGTCTGCACGATTAAGAGCGAAGAGTAGCTATAAAAATAAACAATGATAACAGCACTCTTTTTTTTTTTCTGAACAGGAAGCCTATTATCTTGTCTACCTTTGAGCAGCTCGCAGCCCAAAAGGTAACGCATAATTTTGTTTTTTAACAGTTGTCATATTAAAGAGTGCTTGGAAGTACCTGATTTCCCTGTAACAGATGGAAATGGGAACAATAAAAATTTTTTTTAAAAAAACAACACCCCCCAGCCCCTCTACCTCCAACGAACATACTTGCCTAACATATGGTTTCTCTGAAACGAGATATTTTCACCCCAGGAAAATCTGTGGATTTGGTTAACATTGCTATCTAATCTTGCTCTGAATATTCAACATAAATTAATCCACCAAACTCCATCTTATTCTGACCACATTGCAGATAATTTAAAATTTATTATTGCCTCTTTTATGCTTTCTCTTTAAACACTCCCCAGTTGTGGGACCTGACCTCCCAGTAAAGCTATGTTTTTAAAATTTCTGTTTTATTTTCAAGTCAGGACATTTTGTCCCAACATAGACCTGAGAGGTCACTGCCAAGTAGGTCTTTTATAAATGCTTCTTGCTCTTTCTATTCTTGTTCTTCGTAATAATAATAAATGAAATTAACCCAGCTCTGTTTAACAAGGTGGTGCTGTCACCAACACAGAATTCAGTTCCTTTCATTTTATTTAAGACTCTGCATGCATAGCAGAGAGGTATTGAAACTTGCCAAGTGGAAAGATCTGTACCTACATACACACTATACTAAATATGTCACTCTGAAAGATAATAAGCACAAGATAAACAACGGAAAATCAGATAAGCTAAGAAAACTCAGCTGACAATTTTCATTGAAACATTCTTTTCTCTAGGCAAATAACAAAGCTAAATGCTGTACATTATTTAAAAAATTGGACAGCAGCACTTAAAAATATGGCAATGATTAATTCCCTTGCAGTGGGAAAATACCTTTGACGATTTTATTGAGAATTTGTTTATACTATTTACTGATTCTTGGCATTTAAACAAATGATCCACTATGCAATTTCTCTCCCCCACCCCCCAGAGAGGGTAGCATTCTAGCGAAAGGACTGCTGAAACCTTATGCTCTTTTCAACACATTATCACAAATGTTTATCTTGGAGAGAGCTAAGGGGCAAACATCCTGAACAGAGTTCTACCCTTTGAAATGCTAAAACATGATGTCATATACGGTTACCTGATAACTACTTCAGCTTACTTGAATTCCATTCTTCCCACTTGATAAAAGGTCAATAAGGAACATCTGGGTTTGACCATAAAGGACAAAATACCCTTATGCCCCATGCTTAAATGGGAAATGATGTGTCCGCCTAGTGATACTGGCCCTTCCATGCCAGGAAAACAACAAAGGCCAGAAGTTCTCTTGGGCTCTGTGGGCTAGCCGGTGCCTCCGTCTGCAAGGTCCCCTCCCTAAATCCTTGGATACCTGGGAATTTCTTCTTATTCTGGACTCAGTATGTATTCGACATTCTCAAAGTGGCTTTGCTTGATCAGCCCATTTAAGTAGCTTCTTTATTACTCCAACACATAACATTTTTTTTTTAAAGGATGTGTTTATTTATTTATTTGGGAGAGAGCGAGAGCATGAGCAGAGGGAGCAGAGGGGGAGGGAGGAAGAGTCTCAGCAGACTTTGCGCTGACCCCAGAGCCTTATGCGGGACTCGATCTCACGACCATGAGATCACTACCTGGGCTGAAACCAAGAGTCAGAGACACAACTGACCGTGCCACCCAGGTGTCCCACATAATAGCTTTTTTAAATTGCCCTCAATAGATATATCTCCAAAGAAGACATACAGATGGCTGACATACGAAAAGATGCTCAACCTTATTAACCATCAGGAAAATGTAAATCAAAACCATAGTAAGATATCACCTCACGCCTGTCAGAATGGCCAGAACAAGAAAGACAAGAAATAGCAAGTGTTGGTGAGGATGTGGAGAAAAAGGAACCCTTGTGCATGGCTGGAGGGAATGTTAAATTAGTACAGCCACTAGGGAAAATAGTATGGAAATTCTTCAAAAAATTAGAAATACAATTACCATATGATCCATTAACTCCACATCTGCGTATCTACCTGAAGGAAATAAAAACACTAATTCGAAAAGAAATGGGTGCCTCTTTTTTTTTTTGCAGCATTATTTACAATAGCCAAGGTATGGAAGCAAAGCAAATGTCCATCGATATATGAATGGATAATGAAGACGTGAAGATCTTGCTATTCAGGACAACATGAATGGTCCTGGATGGTATTATACTGAGGGAAATAAGTTAGTCAAAGATAGGTACCATATGATTTCACTTATATGTGGAATCCAAAACAAAACAAATGAATAAACAAAAACCAAAACAGACTCATAAATGCAGAGAACGAACTGGGAGTTGCCATAGGGAATGGATTGGGGGGAAATGGGCAAAAAAAGGTGAAAGGGATTGAGGGGTGCGGACTTCTGGTTATAAAATAAGTCAGTCACGAGAATGTAATATACAGCATAGGGAATATAGTCAATGATACTGTAGTAACTTTGTATGGTGACAGATGGTAATTGTACTTATTATGGTGAACATTTCACATTATGTATAATTGTTGAATGACTATGTTGTACACTTCAAACTAATGCAATATTCTATGACAACTATACCTCCATTAAAAATAAAAACAAAAATAAAATGGCTCTTACTACCTTCTGAAATGATCTTGTTGTCTCGTCGGTTTACTTCCTTACTACCCCAGCAAAACACACATGCCATGAGAATAAAGACCTTATTTCCATTTTGTTCCCAGGGCCTAGGACATTGCTTGCCACAATATAGAGGTAGAGTCAGAATCTGTGAATGAATGCATATGTCATTTGAAATCGTCCAGTAGTATTTCCACAGATCTTGGGGTAGGAGGAGATGACAGTACGGCAGGTGCTGAGAATATGATGTAATCTCTGCCCTTGAAGAGTTTCCAGCCTGTCCGAGAGATGGCTAATTCACGCCCAGTATCATGGCCCACTCCTGCCCCTCTTCTGTCTTTCCTGCTCAGCAGGGAGAATGTCCAAGAATGGTCCTCCAACCAGGTTCTGGGCAGATGGCACACTGCAGGGAACCCTTCACCGTTACACAAGACAACAATGAACACCGACCAATGAGCAGTCAATAAGGTAAAATAAAGTAAAAGAAATCAACGATCAAATCAATTAAAAAACCCTGAACAAACCAATAAGGGACCACTTGAGTTCAACTCTGAAATAGTCCTTTAACCTCAGGATACCCCGCCTATTATGTGTATTTTAAAACTAATAATTATTGTGCGGGTGCGTGGGTGGCCCCGTTTGACTCTTGGTTTTCGGCTCAGGTCAGGATCTCAGGGTTCTGGGATCGAGCCCCGGGTCCCGCTCCATGCTCAGTGGGGAGTCTGCTTGAAAATTTTCTCTCTTTCCTTCTGCCCCTCCCCCCCTCAGTATCTCTCTCTCTCTCTCTCTCTCTTTCTTTCAGCTAAAAAAAAAAAAAAAAAAATCTTAAAAAAACCAACCAAACAAAACAAACCCTAATCACTATCCTGCAAGTTTCAGAACCCAAGGACAATGTCAAAAATTTTTGCTTTTCCTTCCATAGAATTTCTATGTACCAAAGCTCACGTACATGTCAAAAACAGGGGTCGTATGCACAGGGGGCTGCCGTTGAGCAAGCCTGCTTTGGAGGTGGCCTAGGACGGAGGCAAGGGGAACAGCATCCCCCTCCTGACTTCCCGATACTTTCCCTCCCAAAACAGGGCCTCCGTCTACTCTGTTTTTGCATAATCTTCCCCGAAGGCGGCGAATCTGTCCAGATCTCGTTCTTGCTTGCTGTGTCAAGGAGTACATCCCTTCTTAGCTCTGGGATCAGTATCTACAAAGATCTCTATGCTCAGGATTGGCTCCTTTCTCCTTTCTGGGGACGCGCTCTTCGTCCATGCCTCTAGTTTCTTTCCTTATGACACTAAACAGAAATAAGATTACAATGTAAAACCCAGACTAGCTTGTAGGAATTACCACCAACTCATACCGTTGTCCTAGTTCAGCTTTTCCAGAAGCTCTTTCGAGGGCTGACATGATCACGCCAGCATTCCCCATGTCTTTCCTTCTAGATTGTTCTTCTCAGTAAATCCGGCCTCTAGCGAGACGCCCCCCCCCCATACCCTTCTTCCGCATTCTTATGGACTCTTGCTCAAGCACCTCGGTCTTTGCAGGAAGGAACACCTGTTCTCATGCCCCAGAAGATGCTCTTCTCATTTAAAGCCTTAACAGCAGGAACATCCTTCCCAGAAAGATAACTATTTTTTATGCTTTAATCTTTAGACGGCAAAGCTCCTTAATTAAATTTAAACCAAAATATTTTCGTAAAGCTCAAATTCCAAACTGGCATTCCTTCACAATTCTCAATTTGCACAGTCCCTTTGTCCGTGGAAAACAAGGTATTCTCTGTTTGAAATTGCCTGGTGCTGAATGTGGCCTCCTCCTCGAGTCTGAATGGGGGAAGCCAGACTCCGGGAGGGCTTTTGTCCCAAGTTTTCTTTAATTGTTTTGCACCTGCCGGCTACCAGAATGTACGCATTTTCTCCTCCTTGCAATCAACATGTACTATTGAAATGTGGTACGATCAATACCGCCTTCCCGGAAGATGTTAGAGAGAATAAAGATATCGAGTTTAAGGGAAACAAAGCCGGGACTTGTACCCATATTCTGATATTGATGCTCTCCCCGGAGTAAAAAACAGCATGGTCTGGTCACAGTTCTTGGGGCTCCTCGCCCTGCCTGAATTATCTACCTTTCAAAAATCGGCCAGGTAGGGCTTCCCGTGGGAACGGCCAGGAACCCTGGAGCCAAACATGGGGGCTCAGCCCCACCCCCGCACCCCCAGGGCTACCCTGTTTATGAGCTTCGATATCAGAGGTGGAAGCCTGCACCCTCTCAGCCCCAACTTTTTCAGCTGCGAGAGAGGATAATGATCAGGCTTGTCTCTCTCTTGGGGATGCTACGGGGTCAAGCGACAGAGCTCAGTGCCCGGCACATGGTCTCTGCTCAGCAAGTGTTAGTTACTCTGTTATTATGTCTGGAAGATGTTTCTGTCCCCACCCCCGCCCCCGAGGATACTGCGCCACCCATTCTCCCCCAACCCCATCCTGATTAATGCCACCTTCATTCCCCCAACCCAGATCAGGACCCTCCTGAACCCTCCAAGTCACCATGAATCCCTTTTTACGCACTGCAATCAGATCTGTGTGGGACCCTCCAGGGTCCTATAAGGGACTGGCTGCTGCCTCCAACCTTTGTTCCTGCTCTGTTCCCCTAGTTCACGCACTGCGCTCCTCTCCAAGTCAGGAATGATCCTGGCCCGGCTGGCTTCTCTGCCTTCACGGCACCGGCATGCCCAAGCAGATGTTTCTGACCCTCACATCCGAAGGCCCCCGACCCCTCCCCTCTCGCTCCCCCTCTCGCTCCCCCTCCCAGCCCTCTGTCTCGCTCCCAGGGCTCATCACCAGCTGAAGCCGCTCTATCACGAGTGCTCTTGCATACTGAGTTTTCCCCGACCGGGACTATCAACTCTATCGGGACAGGTGCCCTGTCTATCTCCATAACTGTCAGAGCCCCCAGGAGTTCAAGAAACACTCCCCGGGTAAATGCACGTTTACGTTTACGTGACGAAGAGTAACCATTAAAGCAGTTAGAATGTGTTGTCCTTCAAGACTACACACAAACTTACATGGCTGGCCCGTGCCAGAGAACGCTGCCTGCGACGGACAGGAGTTCTGAGCATTTACGTATTGGTTATAGTTCTGTTTTGGCCTTGGCTCTCCAAGGGCCCAGCTATGGCTTTCCGCGTGCTGGCCTCTAGCAGATTTGCCCTGGTCTCATTGCACTGGTCTCATTTCCCTCTTTCCCTGGCGAGTCTGGTGTAAGTCTCTTATCTGGATGTCCGAGTCGGGGTAAGTCACTGAGCAACGCATATTGGCCATAGGTTACTGGTTTACAGTAATATGGGGGAGGGGCTATTTGTAGACTCCTGGTCATCTCTTCTACTCATTTCCTGACATTAATGTCCTGCAGATAAAGGGGTTGTTGTTATGGGAAGAAGCGTGAATGAAATATCTTCGTCTAGCCAAACCTTTGCCAAAATAAGTCTACTCCATACATAACAAGACTACCCCTTGACAGGGTAGAGAGGGAAATGGGTAGACCCACATTTTGGCTATGTTCCTCTTACAAGAATTCATCTCATACTTTTATATCTTTGCTGATGGGACTTTCTGAAAACAGGTGCCCTCTAATCAGCTTCTACTGGCCCAGTGGTCACAGAGACTCAGCCAGGGCAGAGCTGTACTCTACACTCACACACCCTTAGTGAATTTACCTGGTAAATCCCCAGGGCATCTGTTCCTACAGGAAAAAAAAAAATTAAAAATAAAAAAATCATCTCAGAGCAGAGATTAGACTTTTAGACCCTCCTGAGCGATAATCCTCACTCCGACATTGACTTTCTTTGTGGGGTTTGGCAAATCAGGTTTTTTTTTCCCCTCTATAATACAGGGATAATAATGCTTTAGTCAAATGGATGCTGTGAGAATTAATTACTGTTGTACAATTTACTGGAGATGGGAAGTCCTGTGAAAATATTGCCACTGCTTATGGGATTGAGGTCCAAAGACACGGCATCACACACAGCAAAGAAATCAAGACATCTCAAAATCCCTACTGTTTCCCTCGCTCACAGTGCTCTCCTTCTTAATGCAGGTGAAAAGCAGGCAACACAGTTTCAAGGACATGTCCCCTTCTTCTGTGACAGGAATTGAAATGCACCCATGGACCTACCCGTATGCGCCCTGTCTGGCCTCCACCTAGGCTCTTTTGGAAGCATTGCAAGGGGCCAAAAGGAGAGCTTTTGTTTCCTATGCAATGCTTTTGACCCTGAATCAGGGTCTTTTCGAATCAACAGATGCCTTCAAGAGCAAATTTTTTTTTTTTTTAAAGATTTTATTTATTTATTTGACAGAGAGAGATCACAAGTAGGCAGAGAGACAGGCAGAGAGAGAGAGAAGAGGAAGCAGACTCCCTGCTGAGCAGAGAGCCCGATGCGGGACTCGATCCCAGGACCCTGAGATCATGACCTGAGCTGAAGGCAGCGGCTTAACCCACTGAGCCACCCAGGCACCCTCAAGAGCAAATTTTAAGGGAAGGTCTTTCCAACAGCACTTAGGAAGTGGGTAGTCAGACTCTGGACTCAAGAAAGAAGAGTGAGCCTTGCATAAGGTGGTAACAAACGGGTTAAAAAGACGAGCCCCCTTTTAAGGAAACAACGCGACTCTGTACAACAAACACTAGGAGACAGCGAGATGCGGGTTGTCTTTGCATGAGGAATTTCTACCTCCTGCACTACAGTTTTAAAACGGTCAGAGATAAGAAAATGCAGGCCTTGGAGGAATTAAGGAAGGGAGAAGCTCGATCCTTTTCTCTCAAACTAAAATAAAGCAATGGAATGAAAAACACTACCTATGATTCACGTTTATGTTCCTTTATTTTTATTTATTTATTTATTTTTTTAGCAGAATTACGTGGATCCACGATGTAGGTCCCCTGCAGGGATAATACCATTCTCAGAGAGGTTTCACGGTGGTGCCATGAGATTGCAATGCGAAATGGCCTCCAAGAACAGGAAGCATTAAGAGTATTCTTGATTATAAGTCTGTCTTTAGAGGGTTCAGATCATAAGTAGAACAGACTTTAACCCAAAGACTCTATATGAGCATTTCCTGAAAGTGAGGGTCTGGGGTGTGAGGTGTGGGCTTCTGTGTATGTCCTCCTACCCTGGTTCCCCGTGTTTTCTGTTTATTCATTCATTCATTCATTCATTCATTCATGGAAACTTTTGAGGATTGTTTGAAAGTGCTTTTCCTGAGCGAAAGGGTAGAGATTAGATACACTTTGAGAGTCCCTTCAATTTCATTTTTTTAAACAAAGATTTTATCTATTTATTTGTCAGAGAGGAGGAGAGAGAGCAGGAGCCAGGGGAGCAGCAGGTAGAGGGAGAAGCAGGCTCCCCACTGAGCAAGGAGCCCCATGTGGGACTTGATCCCAGGACCCTGAGATCGTGACCTGAGCAGAAGGCAGACACCTAACCGACCGAGCCACCTAAGAGTCCTTTCAATTTCAATTTGCAAGGCTCAGTTCCCCAGTTTTTAACCTCAGATGGGGAGGAAGAGAAAGCCAAATGGAAGACCACAGTGGAGGTCTGTCTGACTTTGGACTCACCAGGGGGTGACGGCAGCAAGAGGAGGGTCTCGTTCTCTGGCACCTGTGCTGGTCTCCGCTTGGGGAACCTCTACATCACCCCCTGTCCTAGCCCTTCAATCCACTCGAGTTCATGGGGGAGAGTCACGGCCATGCACCATACTTCCATTTTCCCTTTGTCGACTGTCTCTGTATCGTCACATTTCTACTTTGTGGAAATGACTCCTTTTCCTTTAACGTCTCCCTTCTCTCTTCTTTGCTTACCCTTCGGGTGCCTGAACCCTCTTGGGGACTGAGCGGTCCGGGCTGTGGCATGACTTGTCCGTCAGTACTCTGATTCCTTATTTATAGAGAGCTGGCTGCAGATCGACACAGACGCCAGCATATATCCCCACGCACATGAACGTAACAATCATCTCCCAGACCTGTCAGGAATGAGCGTTCCCAAACTCTGTCCATTTCACGATCTCTGCATTAACATTCTGAGTTATTTGAATTAAAAAAAAAATAAAGGATAATAAAGTTTGAATATATTCACCATCTCTGTAGAGTAAGCAAATAGCTTTTGACATTTTAATAAAATTGCCTAATTAAACCCTTTAAATTTCATTTAGTTGTGTCATTTAGTTATTACAAATGCCATGTAGGCACGAGATTATCAGGTATGGCACTTAATTGCTGTAAAAAAAATGTAGTTCCTCATTATTTATCTTCACTTGTATCAATCACTTGGAAGCAGAGTGTTCATGCCTACCCACCTTTTCTTTTCTTACAAAAGATGCATTGATTCTGGAATAATGTGTGGTTGGGCTTGTGATTTTGGCAATTTTTATTCAGAAAAGTGACTAGAACAACTTGGGGGATCCTCTAAATCAATTATGGGAGTCAAAGGAGCCTCTTCTCCGGCCTCGGCGGAGGGCTGGTGACAACAACCCACTGTGATCAGAAAGACTGTGTCATTTGTGATCACACACATCAGAAGCCACTCCCGTGTTTACACCAACATATGGGGAACTTGTGAATTAGGTGAGTGGGAGCACTGCTCAAGTGGTCTTGGGTGGGGGGGACTGTCCCCAATTCGGCTATGCTGCTTTTATAGCAGCCTTCTTCAGAACCAGTCTTTGCACATAATCCCCGAAGCTGATCTCCTATTCTCTTACTTTTTCCTCTTCTCTCTACTTCTTTTAGAAGTAGATTTGTTATTTGAAAAACCCAAAAGTTTAGAGTTAAGTCTCATGAAGTAAATCTGTAACTGAAAACACCGAGGTACACACACTGGGTCATCATCACATTCATCAGATGGAGTTCCTTGTGTGTCCCCTAATCTGGCGGTGACAGAGAAGACTGTCACCATCACGATGCTGAAACAGTTGTCACTCCCCAAAGGTGATGATTTTCTGAAGGGCTATGCTCATTTTTGTGCTAGAATTCTGGAAGATTTTGTTTAAAAATTATGTAGATGTTTAAAGAATTACAACTTACTAGATGACAATGCTGAGTATTTCACTAGCTTGCAATGATGAAAGTCCAGATCAGTGTCTAGGGCTTTAGCTCCTGCTCAGTATGGGACAACTTTACAAATACATGAATTAAGCTCTGGATAACCAATATTGTTTACTGTTTCCTGGCATCAGAATAACCATTATGATCCGGGAACTGATAATTTTCAGTTACCGATATTGTGAGTTCAGCCTCTTCCTTCGCTTTCCTAGGTGGTTGGTAATTTGTAAGAACAATTCATTCATTTGTCAGTAAAAGCTACACTTACTTCAAGAGTAACTGTGCATATAAGAAACAACCTGTATTTGCAAAGCACAGGTTTTGTTGTTGTTGTTGTTTTTAATAGAACCGTTTCAGAATCGGGGATAAACTTTCAAGAACAAACAAAAGCATTTTTAAAAAGCTATTATTATAGGCAGTCCTCCTAATTATGTAATTTTATAGTATCTAAACGTAAGCACTCTTTAGCAGGCAATAAATTTATTGCATGAGGGTATGAAGTTGGCTATTTGAAACTGTATAACACCAATTTGCCTGCTCTTTTTCATATTACCAATGAATATAATTAAGAAAAAGGAACTAAAGGGGCACCAGGTGGTTCAGTTGGTCAAGTGTCTGCCTTCCGCTCAGGTCGTGATCTCTCCAGTCCTGGGATCGAGCCCTGCTATGGGCTTCCTGCTCAGAAGGGAGCCTGCTTCTCTCTCTCTCTCCCTCTGCCCCTTCCCACTGCTCATTCTCTGTCTCTCTCAAGTAAATAAACAAAATCTTAAAAAAAAAAAAAAAAAAAGAAGGGAAGAAAAAAAGGAACTAAAACAATAACTTCCTTTAACTTGCAAAATTTGAAAGTGGCTCCCTAGAATGTTCCATAAATTATCTGTAGAAAGCAAGCATCACAGTCAGGTCCCCATGACCTTATCCCATAGCCAGGATCCCCAGGATCAGAGCATACACAGCTCTGCATAGAGAACCCCCTCTATTACTTGCTTTTATTCTTCTCTGATAGTTTTGATAGTTCCTCCCAGTCTTCTTGCTTGGGGTGCTACTGAACTCTAAAAAACATAACTAGCTTTATAGAGAAAGGTATCTGCCTTCTCTAATTATTAACGCATTTAAAAGCTAGCTGTTCATTCCCACACAGATTCAAAGCCAACCAACAGAAAGCACAATAGAAAATAGACTTTGCGATACCCATGTGAGAGGTTAGCCAGCATTTTCAGCGCTGAGTTTCTGGAGCCATTTCCAGACAACCAAAGCTTTGTCCTTCACAGATTGATGTTGATACAAACGCTCTCTGAGAAGAGAGGGTTGGTTTTTTCTTTGTTAGAAGCCCCTCTCCAAAATCCTGACATGAGTCTAATAGATAGTCACTGCGGGGTCTTGGGGTCTTGTACAAAAAAGATGTGTGTAGGATGGTCATAGGATTCAAAGAAGGCGGAGCTAAAGCCTCAAACACTTGGATCCTGGCAAGGAACAAGCAAAACTCAGAAGATCCTATTCTGACTTCTTACACAACAATACCTTTTTCTTTGAATTGCAAATTCGCCCTTGGCCAGTTTTCTTTCTTTTTTCCCTTTTGCTGCCTTTTTTTTTTTTTTTTTTTCAGTGAAAATGTTTTTCCTGCACACACTGAGCAGTTGAAAGTGCATGGTCATTGGATACCTACATGAAAAGTGCAGTGAACTTTTCTACGAAGTCTCTCTTTTTGCATTTATGAGAAATAAACATTGAATCTGCTTTTCCCCATGAGGACTTCTTTTGGATATAAGCTATCAGTTGTCTAATGAAGTCATATAAATCTCTTAAGATATTTCATATAAAGTACTTGGTGAGTTTTAGCAAACAGTATATTGAATTAAATTCAGTAATATGCTCAGAAACCAGAATAACGCAAGTAGTAGGATTTCACTTAGATTAAAAAGCACACACATACACATACACGTTGTCTATGCATAGAAAGGACTGGAAGCATACACCACAGACCATGTGTTATTCTATGTACTGCATACATTTGTTTATGGACTGTGTTTTATATGGGGTGTGTATATGCTACACAGTATGGGCAGTTCTTTTTTACGTTTGTACTCTATACACCTGAATTCTGCAAACATTTTACAATCAGGATATATTAATATGCTCAAGTCATAATAACACTAAAATTAATCTGGCAATAACATTGATTGGTGGGTGGGGGAACGGAGTACTGTGTAAATGGCAGTCTTCCTCCTTCTCCACTAGATGTAACATCGTATAAAGGGTAGTAGTTTGGGGACAAGACGAACAGGATTGAATCTCAGTTCCATCATATCATAGTTTTACAACCTTATGTGTCTGAACACAAATATCTCATCAGTATAATGAGGGTAGTGATACATATCTCCAAGGGCTGCAGTTAAACAAGACCGTATGCATAGGAGATCCATTGCACATCCTTTTGGCCTTGGAGGTGGCTGACCCTTTTGGTCATCAATCATGGGTCATCCCTGGATTTTTGCAAGTTAGTTCCAAGCATAGCAATGCATCCTTGGGCAGTGTTAATGCACAGTGTACTGTGTCCTCTCAATGTCCACACTTCTGTCATTTCAAATACTACAGTCTCCAAATTCACTTTTGTGAGTGTCCTTTTTCCCAATAAACCAGTTTTTCAGACATTACAGGCATGACTCCTTCCAAGGAATCACTGTCCACAGTGTCCTCTAGGTTTGGAAGGCGATCGTGATCAGATCCATGGATGGGCCTTACCTTACAGGATTGTGTAACTTGCAAAAATGCAAATGTACACAACACACACACACATACACACATGCATGCATATGTGTATATATGTATGTGTGGACCCTCACAAGCCACATATGAATGCAGACAGGACCATTAAGCAGAGGTTCTCAAAATGTGGTCACAGATCAGGGGGTTCAATATTACCTGGGAACTTGTTAGAAATGCAAATCCTTAAACCTCAGTCCAGATCTACTAAATCAGAGTCTGAGGGCGACCAGCACCCTTGACCAGCTCTTCAAGTGATTCTGGGGCACGTCCATGTCTGAGAACTGCCACCAAATGTAACAACCGTTATGCCCCATAGTAGCTACGAACTGCAAAGAACCCTTGAATAAATTCAGAACCTTTCTTGACACCATTTCTACTCCAAGGGAGCTCTCTGTGAAGCTGAGAGAAAAATATGGCATGGGGCAGGGTGTGGGGGGGTAGCTTTTATATATATATATATTTTAAATATTTATTTTCATATATTTTCATATATATATATATTTATATTTAAAGCAGTGTTTGAAAGAAGAAAAGAGTAAGCTAAAAATACTGATCCAACAGAATTTGGCCTACAACGATTTCCATTTAATTTGGCTTTCTATGGGGCTATATTACAAATGGAAATGCTCCAACCGCAACTGAAATCTTGTTCTACATGGAAACCAGACTATCCAAGTTCATAAGAATTTTAAAATAAACACCTGAAATAAAATCTATAATTCCAGTGCCATGGTCTTTTTTTTTTAGATAAGTGAAACAAAGACCAAAGGCCACTTTACAAGAGAAAAGCAGAAAAGCAAAATTACAGACGATTACGTTAGCCCACTCTTAAATGTTGAGATTCTTCATGGGCAATATATTAAAATTTTGAGAGCTGGAGAATCTTGAGGAGGAGATGAATGCATTTTCAGTTTAAAAGTGTTATCTACAGGATACAGCAGCAAATGCACACTCAAAAAATGTCAACTGCTAACATATGTAACTTGCAGTGGGGCCATTAACTTCAGTATATGACTGGGTGGTTTGGGGGAGTTCAGAAGAAAGTCTTGAGGTTATTAAAGCATTCCTGACTATGACATCATCTGCCACTCACACCTTACCTGGAAATAGCCCCACACTTAAGACAGCCTGAAATGGAACCCATAATATATTCTAATTTGATCCATTCTTCTTTATAGCTATGGCCAAAGGGGAAAAAGACAATTATCTCATGCATTTTATTCTTACAACTTTTGGGATGAAATCATTTAGAATGATCAGAATAACCTCGAGAAGCCCTAGAAGGGAAGAGGCATTGGTTTCTGCACCATTTGCGGGATGACTGGAACCAGCATCTGTCCAGTAGACAGTGCGACGTGGGTAGCGCCCCAGAGGGCTCGGTATGCCCTTAATGGACACTGCAGGAACACTAAAACCCATGTTTTCTAACGGAATAGATGAAATCCTAGAATGGTGTAGAAAGAACAGCAAAGAAGGAATGCACAAAGGGGGTGTGGGGGTTTGGGAACCAAGACATGGTGCGGTGGACGGTCTATACCCAACGACTTCAGAATACAACCTGTCAGTCCTTCAGTCTTACAATTTAGGTGGGAAAAAAAGTGGTAACAATGAAAAACAAACAAACAAACAGATTTTAGAACTGGCTGTGAAAGAACTGGTCTGATGGGGCTTATTCTCGGGATCCATCCTTTCCCACAAACAAGGAGGTCCAGTCCTGGCCTGTGGTGTGTACGCTCCAAGGCTCACGCTGGCCCTTGGAAGACATACTTCCTCGAGACTCGCTGCAGCTTCATACCGATCCCTGATTCAGACCCAGACCCCTGAGTTTGCAGGAGGTGCCGGCAAATCTGGAGTCACGGAATCTCTACTGCAAAGTAGAAAATATAAAATTCTCTGGGAATCTGGATTTAATTTCTTTTCCAATACAATGCTGGGTGAGGAAACAAACAGGAAGGTGAGGCCAGGCCCTGGTATAGGTCCTAGGTTAATAGCCTTATAATAATGAGCTCTTTTCTTTCACTGTTGATCAGCTTTCTTCCTAAACACAGTTAATGATCTCTTCTATTATACATCTGAAAATGTTTATGAGGTTTGTGCTTTGGGGGTACATTATGATGATGGGCTTATAGAGCTCCTATAGACTCAAACTGTCTTAGGAGATTTACCCAATAAAAGAGACATAGATCTGGCTAACATGCAGAAGGGAAAGCCAACAGGGTCCCCCAGGGCTGTAATCCTTGCCAAATGACACAAAAATTAAGCTCTAAAATTTAAATTATATGCAACTCCTAAAGTTTAGGATAAAAATGGATTCCACTGTGTTGCATTCAAACAGAAGATAGTTGCCAATGTTCAGAAAGTATTCAGTTTTGTTAAATGAGTAGTGATGGAAGTGTCCTACAGACGGTCTATTGTCCTGCACATATTTAAATATACACAGACGATCTGTAAACACAGCACCCAGACCCCGAGTGTTGGGTTCACTGTGTTTTTGCTGACTGTGATAGCCTCGCTCTTCACTTCCTTCTGAGCAATGGGTTCTGATGTGATTGGTGTTACCTCCACTACTGGCCGGATTGTTTCAGTCATGTGTCTCGGGAAATCTGAAACCCAATACAGGACCAGAAATCCCAAAGTTAAAGAAAATAATGGGTCGTGACCAAAGAAAGAAAAGGCATTTTATTCACGTCTGAATTTCTCCAGCTTAATATGTTTAAATGAAAAAAATTTGCACTTCAAAAGGATTACTACTTTCAGTGGAACGTCTACCTAAATAAGAGAAATTCTGCTCTGTTAACCAAAGCTTTCTGCCACTTATAAAGACCTAAAAGGATAAGAAACATTCCCAGTCTTCCTCGAGGCATCCGTACTTGAACAGTACTAAATACCGGGAGAAAGACTTTCCAATCTAGTTCTTAAGCAGACTGATATTCTTGTGAAATGTTCTTATCTTATTCTCTTTTAAACATTCCTAAATGAGAATTTTTTTTTTATCGTGTTTTAAAGCTTCAATAACTACCAAAGAAGAAGGAGGAGGAGGAGGAGGAGAAGGTGATGATGAAAGTTCTCCAGAAAGAGAGCAGGAAGGGCCAAAGGTGGTGTGGCTCACAGGGTCATCTGCGGCTGGTAAGAAGGTGTCACAATCCATCCCTGGCTTTCCCAGAACAAAGGAGAGTCCTTTGTTTTACAACACACTTGTTAACTACACACAGAGGTATTAAACCTTGGGTTTTTTGCTTACGAGCAAACGGGCTCCACCAGAAAGAACGTGTCTTGGCCCCGAGAAACCTGTTTCACTACGATTCAGTAATTCAAACTTCCTTTTTCAGGCAGGAGTAGGACGACAGGGAAAAAGGTTCACAGGGGGGTGGCCCTGCCAATGAGCCTGCAGCCTGACCCGAGGAAGCCGCGCTGGGCTAACAGCAAACACAAACGCACAAAATGTACACGTCTCTTGTAAAGGCAGCTAAGTGAATTGTCATTCCAAGAAGACTCAGACATGTCCACTCTTTTTGTAAAGTGTATTTAATTAAAAAAAATTTTTTTTAAATTTTTAAATTTTTTATTTTTTTAAATTAACATAGGGTATTGTTTTTTGGGGGGTGAGGTCTGTGAATCATCAGTCTTACACAACTCACAGCACTGATTAAAAAAAAACCCAAAAAGCATTGGCTAGGTGGGTGAGGCCTCCTACCTCAATTTTGAGGGAAATGGCACGTCGTCTTCAGTCTCTCTGTTAAGTATTAACCTGGTTTAAACAAAATAGATTAGATTATGGTGATTAATCGTAAAAAATTAAATGTGTGCTTCCATTTAAAGAAAGATAATATCATTTACTTTTCAGAGCCTGAAGACTGTGGGGAGGAGAGAGCAGGAACTGAACTGAAGAAAACAAATAAGAGTCTCATGCTTTTGGGGATCAATGAAAATGTTTCTTTGTCTCAGATACTGGGATTGTGCCTTTGGTAGAAAGTGGTCTAGTTAGCCTGAAGCCTGAGAAATTTTGAATAATCCCACCAACTTCTCTCTCTGGTTCTTGGAAGAATGGATCAAAAAGACAGCAGTGACTTTGGATGTCCATGGCCACATTAAATCCTAAAGTTAAACGTGTGATTCCTGAGAGATTAAAGGCCTTATTAGTAAGAAAATAAAAATCACTTCATCTTTCCAAAGGTTACACGGGATCTGGAAGCGGTGGTGATAAGGAAGTCAATAGCCCAGGCTTTTGAAGCCGGGAATCTGAGTCCAAATTCTTGCTGTACAGATTCTGTGACTTGGGACAGACGTCTGCCCTACCATAACCGGCTTTCCTCGCGCACCACACAAAGGGTAACTATTGTTCCAACGCGCAAGGACTCCTGAGCTGTGATTCACACTGAGACACAAGACCAAGCTCCCGGCACTTAGTACACACTGAGTAAATGCCATTTTGATTCCTTTTATTAGGGAGGTGTCATTTTATGGACAAAATGTCTCAGCAAAAGTACTGAGCCCAAAGGTACGCCTGAGCCTTCGTACAGTAATTATGTCCATTTAAATATGCAGGTGAATTCTGTGGTTAGAATCAGCCCTCACCTAACAGTGATCTTGAAAAATAACAAAAATAACCCTGAAGGTCTATGGAGAAAATTTTAGTGGAAAAGGATCCTATTTAAAAGTCAGTTGCTCAATAACTAGAAAGTCAGTAGCTTTGTTTATAGCATTCTTTATTTTAATATTCATGTATTTAAAGTATGCTGATTTGCCAACTACACACTAAATCACATCATTATTTAAATTTTTTTTCCCTTCCAAATCTCTATGAAAGCAATTTCTACTTTCACAGCAGTATACATCTGATGGAGAGATTTTAGAGGTCTTAAAAGCTTTGCACTTCATACTTGTTTGACTTAGAAGGAGCATAATAAAAGAAAGTTGTCTCTTTACTTAAATAATTAAGAGTGATTGACTAGTCTGGGCTCGTGACATTATCAGTAATCACATATTTTAATTCAAATGCAAGTATTCCAATTAATGTACTGAAATGAATAAAATATCACTAAAAGAAATCATTCCCATTGATTGATCTCATTCCCAGTGACCAATAATTTTATGTCCTATACCCATTTTAATATGACAGTATCTTTATGTATAAGATATAAACTGTGTCAATATATATTATGAACACAAACAGATTTCTCCCCATTAAAGAAGATAAAACTTTGCCTTGGGGGAAAATAGAATTCTAGTGAATCCTATTACAATAGGACTACTGTATAGTTGTGATTACTATACAATCAAGTTCTTCATTTTATATCTAAAATTCAGAGTTGTAAAAAGGTGAGTCTTATTATACTGGAAATGAAGGCCCACCCAGTATGGAAAAGCACAGGAATGGAGCATTTTGTCTCTACACCTTTCCATGTTAACAGTAAAGACAACTTCTCAGGATGACTGTCTCAGTGGAAGAGTTCTTTTTTGATTCCCAAACTGACACCCCTGGAGAAGAATCACTAGGAAACTGGATCCCAAAATAAGGCCACAGGTCTCTTCAGATGCAAAGACCTTTTTGACTATGAACATCAGGGAGGAACTTCTGACTTGATCGAAAAAGTCCTCATTCTGAGCAAATCTGTTGCTCTCTTCTAGGGACCTTTAGGTACTAAGATAATCACAGGTAAACAAATGCCTGTTTGTAGAGCTGATTATGACACCCAGCTAAAAATTCTGCTGGAGGTAAGTGGGCACTGATGTAAAAAATTTAGCCAATTAATTGTTCTGTGTATATTCTCCTGAAGACTATCTGAGAATTCCTACAAATGAATGTTTTTCAATAGAGAGAAAATGTTTCTCAGTAGAAATCTCAAAGTTCTTATTTTAAAAGAGTAAATCTTCAATAATCTGGAAAAACTCAGCCGGAATGACTAATTACCTCATAGGCAGCTTTGTTTTCACTGTTAGGTGGAAAACATTCACGTGCAAGAATTTTTCATCTGCCCAAACCTGAATCGAATTTACTAGCAATTTCTCCAAAAGGCAGTATGTTGAAGTAAAAAGCGTAGGGTTTGAGAAGGGAAAACTTGTGTTCCAATCTGATTCAGTCCTTCAAGAATTGTGTCACTCACGTTTCTGTTTCTCCTTCTATTGAGTTTGCTCACCTATCAACTGAGGATAAGTTGGCCAACAGGGTTGGGTAAAATCAAACATGTCACAGTTGAAAAAGGACTAGAACAGTGCCAAGCACTTTGCAGTATGATAACAAATTATTGCTAAAAGTCAATGTGCTTATTAAAAAAAATGGGTCATAATTGCTCCACATATTTTAACGTCTCCGTACAAGACTCATCCTACAGAGGACCTCTGTCATGCCTTCCTGGGGGAGGTGGACATTTTCTACCCACTGGGTATATGCTCTGCTCTGGTCAAGACATGAGCAGAAACGGGACAGTCTGTGTCCCAGTATACGCTTTTGGAGCCATTGCATGGTCTGCCATCTTTCTTTCTCTCTGCTGGGAGAGCAGCATGGCTGAGAGATTAGTTTGTCCTGGTATGGGGACAGCCCAGAGAAGAACTAGAGCCACCCCAGTACGTCATGTAATATGAGTTAAAAAAAAAAAAATAAACCTCTGTTCTTCTAACCCACAATATTGCATAGTTGTTTGCTCCCATAGCATCCGTATAGCAGAAGCTCGTTACTCATCCAATGGCGTTACTGCCGGTGCTAGGCAGCTGGGGGGCCCTGAGCAAAGCACTGGCCTTCAAATCAGGAGACCTGAATCCAGCTTCATCAGCAGAGCCTCCCCTCCCGTCTGGAACCGCCACAGTGTCACAGAGTCGTGGGTCAGAGTCTGTGTTCTGTCCACTACTAGCTGCGCGCTTATGGGCAAGTGATTTCTTAGCTCTGAGTCTCCATTTCTTGATTTGCGATGTAGGAAAAATACTACCTGCCTCACCGGGTTGTTGGAAAACGTACAGGAGCCAACACATGGGAGCTTTGTAGAGGAGAGTCTGCACGTGGTAAACACTCAGCACAGGTTGATTACACTATTGTTTTATTGTTATTATTATTATTTCTTTTTTGTAATTTTGGGGAGGCTTCGAGCTACAAGCACTTTGTTAATCATACGGCGCTACATAGACACACATGGCCCATCGGATTCCAAGGAACCACTCACCCATCCCCTCATTCCTAAGCCTCTGGAGTTAGGAGGAACTCTGCGCGAGCAGTGAGCTTCCCCTGCTGGTTCACTGTTCTATCCCAAGCCTCCAACACTGGCACGTTGCCGGCTAGTAAGTTTTCACCGAATGAATGAAGGAAAATCACCTTTGTAATCCCTTCGATGCTGATGCTGCCTTTAAATTATATTCTTCCTGATGGGGTCTCGGCCAGTTCCATAAATGAGGCTTCCTATATCCAAACTTATTTCAGGTACTGGTATATTTATATAAATATATATTTATTTATATATGTAATATATTTATTTATATATTATATTTATATAAATATATATTTATTTATATATGTAATATATTTATTTATATATATTATATATATTTATATTTATATTCAGGTATATTTAACTGTCTCCCTAAATTATCCAACTAACTAGATCTATGTTAAATAAAAATACCACGTGTCATCCCTTCTCAGCAGAGATCAGAATAATTGGTGGTACGCATTAGAAGAATCACCTCAAATTAAAGAACATACTGTAATAATGTCTTTGATCCATGTACAATAGCGTACATGTCAACATTTTTTATACTCTGAATTATGAAACTAGTCTAAGAGTTTCAGTGTTTTTTTTTCTTTTCTTTGACGGTAAGGCTCATACTATTGAAATAACACTTTTTTTTTTTTAAAGGGGGTGATGGCATATTTTAAAAGCAAACTTTAACAATAAAGTGTCATGAATAAAATTTATGTGAAATTTATGAAATTATGAAAATAATGTGAAATTTACTTCACATGTGCCTGGTTAAAAGGCTAAAGGCAATTACAAATGCTGTATTTAAGATCAACCTTTAAAACCCCCACATTTAAGAGCCAAAATGATCAGAAAATCCCTGTAAGTTAAATAAGATTTCTGATACTATTTTCAAGCAGGAATGGTGTCTTCGTCTATAGCCTTAGGAAACGCAGGAGAGTTTGCTTTGTGTGGCTTTGAGGACTGGAGAGTAAGAGTATTTGCCACAGTTTGAGAGGTTAGTTTTTGAAGACTTCCCAACCAAGTTAACAAATTTTTTTCCCCAAATAATTTTTTTTTTTTTTTAGTATTGAAAACAATTTTGATTTTACTCCTATCACTAAATTATAGAATCCTCGAATTCGTTGTGTTCTTAGGGATCACCCAGATCTGTCCTTGGAGCAATCATTGCTGCATTTTGGCTGTTTGTCCCTTTAGCACACATTGACTAAGCACGACCTGCCGAGCACGGCGCTGGAGTGACACCACACATACAGAATGTAAGAATTACTGGCCTTAAAAGCCTCATGCCCAGCCTTGCCTGACAACAGTTTGTGACTGAACACTAACAGTTTTGTGAGGCTGCTTGTTGCACTTTTGGATAAGGCTGAGGGGTCCAGTCCTTCCTTGTAAGGGGTAGAGCTCTGCTGTGCGATGGCCCCATCCAGGGGCCCCCAGGGTACCCTCTGCAGCCGCCACCCATGCCGTCTTCCAACGGAACACCTGACAAACGCTCCGAGACCTTTTCACGGCTCTTCCCTCCAGTCTTCCCTTTTCAAAAGAACGATCCCTGGCAAATTTTAATGAAGACATAATGCATCAAGCTTTTGTACCTTCTCATCATTTTCGTGTTCACATCCATAGATCAGTCCTTGCTGGGGCACCTCAGCCGCGATCAGCACACAGGGAAGAGCGCACTGCCTTCCTGTCTCCAACATCTGTCCTATCAAACCGCGGTCTCCCTCCCCTCTGAATTCCAGCTCATACTCTTCTGTCCTTCAAAAGCACCATTTTTTTTTTCTCACTTGAGAGTCTTTTTTTTTTTTTTAAAGATTTTATTTATTTATTTGACAGACAGAGATCACAAGTAGGCAGAGAGGCAGGCAGAGAGAGAGAGAGGAGGAAACAGGCTC
>NC_081574.1:12543514-12644275 GCF_022355385.1 Mustela nigripes | reverse complement strand
GTATATTTATTTATTTGACAGACAGAGATCACAAGTAGGCAGAGAGGCAGGCAGAGAGAGAGAGAGGAGGAAACAGGCTCCCCGCTGAGCAGAGAGCCCGATGTGGGGCTCGATCCCAGGACTCCGGGACCATGACCTGAGCCAAAGGCAGAGGCTTTAACCCACTGAGCCACCCAGGCGTCCCTTAACTTGAGAGTCTTTACAGTTGCCCATTTCTGCGTCTTCCCATAGCTTCTCATATGACTGGTTCTTTCTCCTCCTTCAAGCTCCCACGTACACATCAACCCTTCAGAGAGGTGTCCCTCATGATCTTGATTGATTAACTTGTCTATTCCAGTAACTATCTTATGACTCTGTTTTCTTTTCTTTTCTTCCTCTTTTTTCTTCCATAAGATTTCTTTATTTTGAGAGAGAGAAAGAGTGAGAGGGGCAGAAGGAAAGAGAGAATCCCAAGCAGACTCCCCCATGAGCACAGAGCCCCATGTGGGGTTCAATCTCATGACCCCAAGATCATAACCTGAGCTGAAAGTAAGAGTTGGAAACCCAGCCAACTGAGACACTCAGGTGCCCCAATCTCTGTTGTATTTTCAACTTAAAACTTCCCATTCTCTGAACTTACCCTGCTTATTTGTTTACTTACTTACTGGCCATTTCCTCTCAAAGGAAGTTTCTTTATTCCCACACTGCCAGAGCCTAGAATAATACCAGGCAAACATGGAAGAAAGGGCAGGAGGGAACGGACTCTGTCCCAGGCCTGTACGGACCCATGTCACTATATGTTTTATGAATACAGTCAAGATTGGCACTCGGGGGCACTCAGTGGGTTAAGCGTCGGCCTTCAGCTAAGCTCATGATCCCGGGGTCCTGGGATCGAGCCCCACATCGGGCTCCCTGCTCAGCGGGGAGCCTGCTTCCCCCTCTCCTTCTGCCCATCCCCCTTGTGCTTTCTCT
The DNA here is from genome assembly GCF_022355385.1 of Mustela nigripes. Taxonomy (NCBI): domain Eukaryota; kingdom Metazoa; phylum Chordata; class Mammalia; order Carnivora; family Mustelidae; genus Mustela; species Mustela nigripes. The sequence continues at coordinate 12,643,324 of NC_081574.1, read as the reverse complement.
TTCCCTCAAATAAATAAATAAATTTTTTAAAAAATGACTGACACTCAGACCACATTGGTTTTTCAACTGTCTGAGGGCAAGAAAACCACTCCTTTTTGTAAATGGATGAGACACATTCTTACCTGACATGCTTGTGCTGGTGACGTCTAGAGGAGGGCTGGAATTGTTCGACTCAGCCACTTAGCCCAGCTTGGTTCTGATTCTCTCACCCAACACTGTTATCTCTACCTGTCTACCTGTCTTCTTCCAACAAAGACTTTGATAATTACCACGTATATGCCCGTTTCCACCTCATAGACTCTTTTACAAGCTAAGCAGGCATTGTGTCTACTTATGTGGATAGAGACTAACCGTATCAAAAATGTTATTCTAGGGGGTTAAGGTGGCCCATAACACGCGTCTGATCCATACACACTGTTAGGCTTTCTTTCTCTTTTCTCCTCCTTTTCTTCTGTGTCTCCTTCTCTGAACACACCCTATCCCTTAGGGCTGCTGGTGGTGTTTGGAAACCCTGCTGGTATCCTGGGGTTAAATATTCACTGACACCTAGATTACTGTGCATGTGTCAATGACACATCTCCTAGGAACATAGTCGCAGGTGTTTATGAGATACACATACCCACAGGCACTACCCTGTACTATAAGGGTAACCATCGCTGACACAGGTTTGCTCTTACAATAACTGCTGTTCTTTGTAACATGAGCGAGGGCACGGGGCACGCAGGAAAAGGAGTTCCTGGTAACTGTAGACTATCTAACAGTAGCTCCTCCAGTAAACTGTTACGTTAATACGGAACAGAAATTAGAAATTGCTTTCCCCAAATTCTTGGGTTTCTTAATTACCACCGTTCTATAAAATCAAGGAGGATAGTTATTGCTCTACTGGTTTGACTGATGGATGATGGAAAAGTTCAGGGACCAGCTCAGAGTCCTAAAGCAAATTCAGTGTTGATGGGACAACCTCTCTCTCATGTGTGGCTGGCCCCAGAGTTTCCCTTCCTGGGGTCACGTCCCCTACCAGCATCCCAGACTACCTATTTCTAACAGACTGTCACAAGGGAATGCAGTCTTCACATGAATCTACAGTGTCTAGGTAACATCTGGATCACCGCAGCTCAGAAAGACCACAGCTGCTAAAAAGAGAAATAAATTGGGCCGATGCACTGCACATTGGGAGATGTGACTAAATTTAAAGAAAAGTACCGCATGCTCGAAAAGCAAAAGGAAATCAAAACAAAATCTACAGTGAAACTGGAGGCTACCTCAGAGAAGACAACAGAGTAGCTAGGGCTCACTCTCTCAAGAGAACTCCGCTGTTGGAAAAAACTCTATCTGTTCCTTGAAGTAGTTTTTAGGAACAAAGACCACGGATGAAGTAAACTCATCCAATGACCCATTTCTGGGTGAAAAGAGAATGATTTCAGTATGCCACACACTGTCCATATCCCCACGGCAATTGATCTCTGCTCATTAAATGGAACAATAGTGTGAAAGTCGGTGGCTTGGTTTTGTATTTGCTTTTTTAAAAATGGTTCCGAAGACCCCTGTCTCACTCCCCAAACACTGGAGAGAGTATGGTATCATTTAAGGGGACTAAAGACATTCATTAATTATAGAACGCAGACATTCACATAGAATGAGATTCTGGAAATTTAATTTTGTAAAGAAATGCAAGCTGCTCATTAATTTAATTAGAACATAAATAACATCAAGCATAGTTAATGAGGTTCAGTGTGATTTGATTTGCAAGAAGATGTATTACTATGAGAAATCAAGTGATATTTGCCACCTCTCAGAAAATTTAGTAGTAGTAGAAGTTTCCCGAATGGCTTATATATTGTAAGGCTGCACCAATATTGGTCTTCTCTCTCTGTGTTACTCACTAAGGGGTCACACCAATCTTCAGCAAGCCCATTGGAGCTCCTGAACCACTGGATGGAGGAGCTTAGATCCAGGGATTCCAGAGGACCACGTCTTTCCCTTCATAATCTCCTTTTCTCCATCAGTCTAGAGCCACGCCAATTGCCAAAGCTAACATATGGTCCAGTTGCAGAATGGGAAGCAGATCTAAAAGCTAACTTGGAGGCCATATAAATAAATGTACCTGATCATAAACACTAGTCATCTGCCTGGTCCTCGTGTTCTAGTATAACCCTTATTACTCAGACATGTATGGCTCATTCTAAAAATTCCATTGGTCAAGATAATAATTTTTTTTTTTTTAAAGTGAAGTCAGCCCAAACCAAACCATTTAAAACCATTTCTCGACTGTCTTGACCACCACAACGCTCTAGTACTCTTAGTTGTATATTATACTAGAAAAGATAGATGGTTTCATTCTGGAAAGTGTCTTTGAGTTTGCACATAGAGAAGAGAGTCAGCCACGAGTGGCCTGCCTTTCTTTGATTTCCTTATCTAAGTTCTGAAAACTCAACTAATAAAAAGAAAAACAATATCTCAAGTCAACAGGCATATATTGCGAATTATTTTGCTGAGGTGAATATCAAGTTTACATTTTACAGAAGGAAGGAAGCACAACTTGCTGAATTCGTTAACAGTGTTTTTTGATTTGTATTTCATTTTAAATATCTTCATGAAATGTCTTCATTGAAAAACTACCCTTTCCCTTGACTTCTATGCCCCAACACTACCCAAATTCCCCCCACCCCACCATCACCCTGACATCTCTGTTTACCTGCCAGTCTGCTCTGTAGACTTGTCTTGGCCCGCCCAGCGTTCCGGTTTTTTAGACTTGATCCTCTCCCCTTCTCCTCTCCCTTCACTCAGTAGCGTCTCATTCATGTCCTCAATTCCTAACTGTACACAGGTGACTCAGCAATATGTCCTTCACTTACCCTTAGTTCAGTCTGCTCCTCCAAGCCTCCAGACCCAACTGAAGTCCTACTTGACATCTATTCCTGGAGATTTCAAAGACATCTCAATCTCAGCCAACGTAAAGTTGAACTCATGGAGTGCTTCCTAAGTCAGGGACGGATGCCAGCAATAAGTTGTACAAGTCAGAAACCTAGGGATTTATCTTGGTGACCTCCTTCTCTTGGCTTTCACTTCCAATATGTCATCAACTCTGGTCGAGTTTGTCATGTAAATATTTCTTTAACCAGTCACTTTTCTCCGTCTCTGATAACCACTATCCAAATATAAGCCACTATCACCTGGACAGCGAGGGTGGAAGGGTCCAGGGCAGAAGTCAGCAAGAAAATTGTCAGGCAGGAGAACCAAGTAAAGTTTTAAGAAGACATATAGATGGAAAGGGTCTGGGGCCAACAGTGGATACTATGTTTTAGATCAGGACTGAAAAGAGGCCACTGGATTTAGGAATGAGGAGGTCACCAGGGACCTCTGAGGCCTCAGAAGAAAAGTAGAAATGGAAAAAAAAAAAAAAAAAAAAGGAGAAGTGGAGGTAAAATTACAATGGAAAAATGCAGGAATAAAGTACAAACTATTCTTTCAAAAGAATGTAGCTCTGAAATGAACGGGACAGGTATTTTGGGGGATGCAGAGTTGAAGGTGGATTTTTTCAAAGGATGATTGAGATTTGTGCATTTTATTACCTGACAGGGAAAGGAAACTACAAATCTATGAGCGTGGGGGAGAACTAACAGGGCAAGTATCCACGAGTATCCAGACGAAGCAGAGGGAGCCCCATCTGGAGCGCCAGGAAGACGGAGTGTGACTAAAGAAGAACGGATGAAGGGCTATCTTTTTTTGACAAAGAAGAGATGAAAACAAATGGAGTAAATGTCTCTCATTTTCAGTGAATCAGAAGGAAACATGATCAGAAATGGTAAAGAAAGCTGTTAGAAGAGATCTAAATGTTTGGATAATGAATTGATACAACATGCGTTGATTGAGAGTCTACTATGGGCCAAGTCCTGGGTGGTAAACCAGAGAGAAGCCCCCGCCAATCCCACGAAGATCGCAACTGTCCAGGGGCTAAGACTTCAGCACGTGTTAAGTCACCAAGGAAGGGAGCAGATTCAGGGAACCGTGTGGGAAGAAAACCTTCAAACCAGATGCCCAAAGCTTCAAAGATGAAGCGAGGGGATGATCCTGAGGTTGGCAGATGATGATGGGAAGCGGACTTCAAAGCAGGAAGGAATACTAAACCGGGGCCTGGGAGAATCATTCTGTGAAGGTCACCGTGAAAGTGTCCCACCAGCCAGAGGGCTCAGAAGCCAAATGTGAGGGGCTGTCAGGGGGGCTGGTTTCTAAACCACGGGACAGGGGATTCATCTCACAAGCAGGCAAACAAATGGTCTCTGGAGTTGCAGTGTCTGGGGGGAAATTATTGTAGCTTCACTCAAGGCTCCATGAGTGCACAGGGAAACCAGGAAGCTGCTCCCAGGGGGACTGGCACAAAAGGAGATCCCTCCCACTCCCCATAGGCCCTCCCCCACGAGTGGGGTGGGGTGAGGGTCCTGCCAGACACAACCTCGCAGGGCTTGCTGCTAGGATCTGATGGTAATCACCCACCTGTTCCGAGTTCATGTGAGATAACTTGAGGAAAAGCGGAGGTATTTTCACTCTGAGATTAGTATGCTGATGACACATGGTCTACATCTCCCCTTTTATCTCTAATCCTGACACCACAATTTCACAATTTATTCAGCGTCTGAGGGGCCCGACAGGGGACTGGGATCAAAGTCAGCTAGAAAAGGATTAATCCAGATAAGACAGAGGTTATGATGATAGTCAGGAGAAAATATTTAAAGAATGCGGCGAGCATGCTTCTGCGTCGCTCCTATGAACAGAGCTCTCTCTCCAGCTTCCCTGGTTCCTTTGGGCGTCCTGGGCAACATCCATGACAAGCCTGACACAAGGGGGCCTATTTATAGGGCCAAACCCAGAGTCTGTGACAGTGACTTTCGCTCTGGAAGCTCTTGGTGGCTGAGGCTGCCCTGGGTCTTGTTAAAGAATACACTTAAGGCAAGGCCTCCCCTGCTTCCAGAATGTTCCCTCCCTGAAGTCATCAGAGAAGTCAGAAATACTTCTCCATTTCCCCTCCGTTTCACACTCTACAACTGTTACTATACTATTGCTTTTTTCCAACCATTTTAATTAATGTTGTTTTGTGAAATTTCTTCTGAGTCTATTTCTCTGGGAAATTTAATTTTAGAAAGCCAAAACGTGTCAAGCAATCTAAAATTAATTACCCTATTTTTACCCTTTGAAAGTAGTGAACTATTCATCAATTTTTGGTTTTCCTTTAAAATCAGATATGCGGAATGATTTTTTTCCATTAAACCTCTTCAGGATTATCTGGGATACAATATCGCCATGAACAGAAAGCATTAGATATTCGTGTCTTTGCTTCTCATTTCATGTGAAGCGCCGTCAATGCTGTTTTCTGCCTCCTCTGTCTCTGTTTGGGTTTAAATCTTCTCAATCTAATTTTTAACTAGCTCTCTTTCAAGGAAAAAGCTCCGCAAAGTAAATCACTTTTTTTTTTTCCCACTGCACGATAAACTTAACTCTTGAGGAAACCACTTATTGGTATGACACAAATATCAAAGTTTTTGCAGGATACTGAATGTTAGACTATAGTATGTAATAAGCTTTTGTCAATTTTAAGAAACGAAACAAAAATATTGTTTACTAAGAACAGAAAGAATCCAACACTGAAAGGAGCAGCGGTCGTAATCTTACAGGGAATTACAAGAGAGATTTTTCAAAAACGACATATATCTTAGGATATGCTCAGAGAGTTGTTTTTTGTTTCGTTTTGTTTTTAGAAGAAATAGCATTTATCTCGAAGAAAGAGTTGTTCAAAAATTACGACCTCAGTCCTTTGTCTCATTTCTCTTATTTGTTTTTGGCATAAAAAGACTCAGACAAGGGGCGCCTGGGTGGCTCAGTGGGTTAAGCCGCTGCCTTCGGCTCAGGTCATGATCTCAGGGTCCTGGGATCGAGTCCCGCATCGGGCTCTCTGCTCAGCGGGGAGCCTGCTTCCCTCTCTCTCTCTCTCTCTCTTCCTGCCTCTCTGTCTACTGTGATCTCTCTCTGTCAAATAAATAAATAAAATCTTTAAAAAAAAATACTCAGACAATGGTATGAGGCACTAGAGTAAATAAATGAATAAAAAAGAGGAGGAGAAAAACTATTTTTGCTTGAATTTTTAAATAACCGCTAATAGTTTTCAGAATGCTATCATCATCGTTGTCTAAAATTATAACAGTTGAAAGTTACAAAGGAAAAGATGATTCAGTCCTTGTAGGTAGGTCAGGTCTCTATTATGTAACAGCAATAATGGAAACATCCATTCACTTATTCACTCATTTAATATGTAGTTGTTGAGGGCTACTGTGTGTCTGTCTCTGTCCCGGGCCCTGAGGGATTCAGCCCAGAAACAAAGCTCCTGCCCTAATGAGTCACGGGGGAGCAAGGGATTCAGATCGACCAGAGGGGAACACACACAAGACTTTCAGCGAGGGACGAGGAACTAAAGCTGTGGAAGGGGCCAGTGGCTGGGAGCACAGGGCAGACGCTGAGGCCTGCGTGGGAGCTGGGACTTGAAAGATGATAGGGAGCCAGCGTGGGAAACTGGGAGGGAAAGTTCTAGGCAGAGGGAAGAGCAACCACAAAGGTCTTCAGGAAAGAACGAGCTTGACCTGTTCTAGTTCTTGAAATTCCTCCTTTGGTACTTAGTTGCTGGAGCACTTTTGAGAAGTCATTTTGATACAGAATCCCTACGCGGCAGGGAAGAGTTTGGGGTTCATAGGGTCCCAGAATCTCAATTCTAAGGATAAAGCAGCCAAGAAATAAAGAAGGGTTGGGTGTTATTTACAATTTGGTAGCTTGTGAGGCTTCCTTCATGCCCACGCTCATTCACTCAATCATTTATTACCCCCCCCTTTTTTTTGAGGATTTATTTATTTATGAGAGAGGGAGAGAGCGTGCCTGAGGTGGGGAGGGGGAGAGAAACTTTATCAGACCACACACTCAGTCCCATGTAGGGCTCCATGAGGTCATGACCAAAACCAAGAGTTGGGCACTTAACCACCCAGGTGCACCTCCAAGCTCTTTAAAGTAAGACTATCGGCCAAGCCACCTATAGTCATACTATATGGAAGATGCAAGAAATCTGTATATTCCAATAGGGGTAGCTGGTATTTCCACACGTATCTGCCATCTCTTGGTCTGAATGCCACAGACTGGACTTGGGACTTTTCCAAAATTCCTTTGTAGTTCTATGGCAGGTCCCTAATCTCCTATCTGTATTCTCAAATCTGGAAAGCTCTGAAAACAGGATGAGGGAAACTCATTTCATGACAAAGCAACCCACCCTGCCTTATAGTCTTTATTCATCACACCAACTTGGCATGTTCATGAGTTTTGTGGAAGAAATGTTAATTATGTTTTACTGTTGGAGGTGGCCCTTGATTTCATTAGTTGTGTTAAATTATAGACAATTAGTTTTCTAGAATCCAAAAATCCTGAGTTCTGAAGGAGTGTTGGCTCAAAGGATTCTGCAAGGAACCTCAGGCCTTAATACTGTATCCAGAACTCATAGCAAGGTCAACGGGTACTGCTACACCTTTATTAACAACTATTAAAATGACACTGCCACACGTTCGAACGCCCGTAGTTATGTCACCATCGCAAACCCTTCTGGACTTCACATTTTACTTCATCACAAAGGTTTCTTCTTACTTCATACCAAAACGACCAAAAGACCTTGTGAAAATATTTCACATATAAATGATCTGACTCATAAGCATTTTACATGTAAATTTCATGTAAATAATAAAATTATTTAAAATCTACACTGGGGGATAAAAAGTTTGCATGGCCCATTATAAAAATCACATGAAAGAGAAGTAATTGCCTATGAATAAACATATCATGAAAGGAAATCAGGCATTTCACATAGCTGAAGTCACTGTTTATGAGAATTAATGTCCGTATTACGAATAGGCAGATGGTCTGCTTAACCAAACATATTATAGTTTGGCATTTCTTATCAACCGCACTGATTCAGGAGTAATAAGAGTAACCGAGGGCAGATTTGCATCCAACTGTCCATTAAGAAACATTCCTTAAACATGTCATTCCAAAACTGTTGATTTCAGAAATATGACATCTTCTTCAGTGTAATCATGAATGTTCAGATCACTATACATCCCTTGTTTGGTATCTTTAAAAAACAGCCACAAAATCTGCATAAATTTTTGCTCCCAGAGGAAACAATATAGAACATATTGAAACTTATAAGTTGGGTAAAGTATTGAGCGAAAGGGGATTGTGCTAGAGTTTCTTCCTTTACTCACCAACAGTGCCCCCTTGTTACGTATTCCTACGATGAGCCAAGGTCAATGCAAATTTGATTGTGTCACCTGTCTGTATTGAACCCATCAGAGCTTCTCTTTGCCTTTGGGACAAAGTTCCCCCAAAGAGGAAGCTCCATATGGATAGAGAATTTTCTAGAACCTGTTGTTCACGGATCTATCCTCGGTGATGAGGGGAGAGCTGGCACCTACTAGATTCTCAACAAGAACCTAGAATTCTTTCTTGAATGCTTCAGTACAGAAAGCAGTCCCTGCGTTAACCCCTTCCGTGTTTCCCCCTGCCTCGTGGTAGAGCCCCGCTGGTTCCCCTGGCCGACAGTGTCTTCCTCACAACCCATTCCCCATTTCATCTGTCATGTTTTGTCTTCACGCCTGTCACTGCGGTCTTCCTTGAAACCTCAACCATGGTCCACTTCCTGTGTTGCCATTTTCTGCTCTACTCCTGACCTTTCCTACTGAAATATTCGTGACATTTACAATGACTTACTCCTTGTCTGATTTCCCCACACAACTGTAAGCCTGAGGAGGACAGGGACCTCGCTGATCTCAGCACACAGTAGGAGTTCAACACACACATGCTGAAGGAATGAAAGCATGGATCAGCCTTCATTCCCCCTCTGGCACCCAAGCCTGTGTACCTAACTGGGACGAGTGTTATGTACACTTGCCCATGAGAGAGAGACGGCTGTGTGTGTGTGTGTGTGTGTGTGCCTGGTTCCAGGACAGACACCCTCTCTGCAAGTCTGGCCCCTGTCACTCTAACCCCAAATCCTGGAGCACATTGAGGCCAGTTCTTTTCCCCTTTAGAAACAGCAGAATGCGCAGAACTCCGAATTTGTGCGCAAATCACTAGACAACATTTCTCTTTGTTAATACTGGCAATCTGCCTGTTGCAATCTTCCTGAGGAACCGCGGCTAGGAAGATGGCTTTCGCTGCAAGTCCCGTATAAAGACCACGTATAACCACGTATATTTTGAGATATTTGAGATCACAGATTCAGAGAACATTTTTAACCGATTACTATTTTTTTCTTATTCAGGCCCATATGCTTTCAATCCAGAATCATTACTGTGCCCCGGGGGCATTTTAGAGTTAAAATAAGCGCAGGTGTTTGTGTGTGGACAAGTGTGGGACAGGCCACCGGGGATACTCACCGAATGAGGGCCACTGGCCTCGGGTGAGGTCAGGACATGAGGGTGGGGGAGGGGAGGGAAGGTTTTACGTATCTGTAGGTGAAGTGCTTCTCATGGCCCTCCACGGCAGCACTCTGCTGGGCTGCGGTGACCTCTTGTCTAAGAATGTCCTTCCCATGCCTGTTCTCCTGCAGCCTTTAAAACGCAGGCTGATTCTACTTCCTCCAGCAAGTGCCCCCGAACCCATCTTCCCACAAGCTGCTTTCTCCCACTCACTTCCAGCCACACTCGGAAACACACCTCTGCCCGTGCATTTTGAGGCTCTATGATCATTCCCTCCGTGCCTGGGTCATTGACATGTTCCTGAGACCACAGACTGTGTCCCACTCATATTTCCAACTCTAGCGTTTAACACGGTACGTGACACATGGTTGGCTTGTTGGAAGAGAGAACAAAATGACTGTTGCCGCTGCTTTTACTCCCCATGAAAATAACTGGCAGCAGTGAGACAGGATTGGAGGCCCTGCCGTGGCTAAGGAGGCAGTGGTCCCTGCAGGGCTGATCCCGTGTGAAACGCGGGCCACTGGCTCTGAGGGGGTAGGCCCAGCTTTGTGGGAGGCTGAGCCGGGAGTCTCACCTCTGAGAGAGAGGTTGGAGAAAAATATGGGCTTGTGCAGTCTGAGGGCTGCTGAAGCAGAAAGAACGGACAGGTCCCACGGACCAAGAGGAGGGCTTTCCTGATGAACTCAGATGTTTCTACACTGGTCAGAAACCTTACACCAGATCTGTCCCTGTGGCTACCCAGACCCATGAAAGTAATCAACCACCCATGTCACAAGTCCCCACGTCCAAAGGGAAATCGTGATAACAAAATCAGAGGCCTGGAGAATGGAAAAGCTGGAAAGCGTAAAGAGTGGGTTTAGCAAGATAAAAAGACACCGGCAGATAGCGGGAGCAAAAGCCCGTGCTTACAGCCAAGAGAACACGAGAGATTTCCACCAGATGCCCTCTACCTGTAGCTTCTGAAGTTGGAGATGAAGGTCCCTCTCAAAGTGATCCTTTGTTTGCTCAGTGGAAAAAAACTGGGAGTATCCTGTCACCTAGGATATTGTCCCTTGGTAAAAGAATCTACCCAGGTTCATCCTGATACATTTGGAAGATAGAAATGCTGGAGTATCTGTCGATCATTAACAGTAACGGTGACCTGCCCATGTGTCAGATATACAGCCAAAGAATAAATGAAATAGAGGCTAGAGAAAGAATCCAAAATTCTGTGAATTTTAAACAGTTTCCAGAACGCCCTCTTCCATAAGAAACATAACATTTCCAAAGTGTGTCATACTGCCAACAACAACAAAAAAAATGTATTGAATACAGGCAGTCCACCACTTATGAACAGGTTGTATTTCAGAAGTGTGTTTTTGAGGCAGTCCTGGAAGAATTTGGAATGCACATTTCCCACTGAAATTGTAACATACGCGATGGTCAGTTTCCGGCGTCCCATCAGGGAGTGTGGCACCTGGCAAACCAGGAGCCAGCCACGTAGAACAATGCCACCATGGGGACGTGTGTGCCCATTATACCGTCTTCAGTTGGACAAGGGGTGGGAGGCACAGCAGGTTCCCTCTGCTGGGTGAGGTCTTCCTACTCCTAGTCTGTCGAGCCAATAGAGGTAGGGATGCTTCAGGTCCCTTGCCTCTGTTTCTTGATGCTGGTGCTTTCTTAAGTGGGTTATTTTTGTAGAAGCTGCTAAGGGGGTATATCAGAGGTACTCCTCCCCGTGGAAACCCCTCTTTGGCGTATTTCTGAGGCTGTGACGTAGAATATCTGTAACGTGTCCTTAATGACTCACCCAAAACAGTCTACTGGATGTACAGAATAGGTATACAACAGACCTTTTCTTAAAGTTCCATATATCTAGTCTGGTAATAGTGGTGGCAGGTCCTGGGGTATTTCTTCTCTCCCTTCCTGGACTTTCTCAGTCTGCAAGGAAGGAGGAGCTCTCTCCAATGCTGGGACCAGGTGAGAAGCGAGAGCTCTGGTTCGGAAGAAAAGCAGAATTCTAACCTCTTTCCACCATAGGGCAGGTGATTTATGCTGGACTGGACCAGCATAAATCAGGTCCTTTCCTTGGAGAATCATATATGAAGCCAGTTGCTGGAATGGACATTTGAATATCAACTCCCAATGATTCATTTCCCAAGACCCCAACACAACAATAATGACAAGCTGAAAGAGAATCCCGAATTCTCCTCAAGAGTGAGTGGAGAGTTTAGGCAAGGGATTTGAGATGCATATCACAGACACATAAACAAACAAACAAACAAACAAACAAACAAAAAACTATGCAAGCCAGGCAGGGCTGTGGCCCATTTAATCTCCAAGGTGCTTTCCAGTCATGATATTTTCTCCTGCAGATTCAGATCCCACCCAGATCTTTCAAAATTGCAAGGAGAGGCTGGGCATCATTTGGTCATTCCCTGGGAGCCTGCTGCGGCCCCGAGCTCCAGTGCATCCGAGGCCTGGAATGTCGGTGATGTACAAACGTACCAGCTGCTCCAGGAGTCCAGCCCTGGTACAAAGAGCACCGGGTTGTTGGCAACCTTCAGCTGCACGTGATTGCTATTCTAGGAGGAGAACCACTCCTGAACAGCTGAGAGATCCACATGGAGTGAGAGCCAGGAACATTCCTGCCCTGGGCATCACCCTTTGTCCAAAGCCTCTTTCTACCACCCATCAACACTCACTCCACTTTTTAGGGTTGTGAACAGCTGCCCCTGAAACATGAACCTGAGTGAGCCACTGAACACAGAGGTCCCGAGTTGCCTGTACTCAATAAAAAGCTGACCACAAAGCTGGGCTGGTCCATATTTAGTAATAGACACAATTATGAATGAGAGAAGAGGTTGTGGGCCCAAAGGTAACCAACCACTCCTTGTTGGTGGGTTACCAACCAGCAGGAACCCCCTAGCCCAGGGTCATCTCAGTTGATAATCAAAGTTCTTCTACCCCAACTCTTGGTTCCAAGGCCAACACCTGTGGTTCAGTAAGGACTGGACCAGCATAAATCAGGTCCTTTCCTTGGAGAATCACATATTCGGTGAGTGGTGACAATACCGAGGAGAGCAAAGAAAGACGATGGAGCTCGGGGAATTGAAATCAGAAAAACATTTCTGGAATCTTCTGGGAGAAAAGAAGTATAGTGAGAAAAGAGGAAGCGACTCAGGGGCTATTGTGATCCTGCAACACAGAGATCCTAGTGGCCAACTCCTTCTTCCAATACAGAACAGCCTTGGGTCTGGGGCCTGGGAGCCACTGAGTATTAGAGACCCCCAGGTCTGGTCCACAAAAGACTGTCATCATGGCGGGGTGAAATCCCAAGGCAGGCCTGCAGCCCCTCCTTTGCTGGGAAACGTGCCTCTTCATTTGCTAGGATTACAGGAGAGCAGGAGGTAGAGGTGGGGCATATCATTTGAGGAACCACGTTCCTCAAATATATATGAGGAAGCTGTTGTTTTCATAACACAAATCTGAAAAAATTGAGATAATACAAGTGACAGAAAAAAGCCTCAAAAATATTTCCCGCTTTGACACAAATACATGGAAAACAGGATGGGAAATCGCACGTTAGGAAGGTGAGGCAGCCTTGCTGAGGCAGGATGGGGGCTGGTGGAAGTGTTAAAGTTGTACTAGAAGGAAACACCAGGCAGACCCTCTTTCTCTCCTGAAACGCCAGTCCCACTGCAGCCGTGGCTATCTGACCTAGAAAGGAGCTTGCCCCCTAGCAGGTATTTCAATAAATATTTCCCTCATCAGGAACTTAAGCAGGTTTCGGAAGGATGTTCTATGAGGAGTGGAAGAAATGCCGTCACCCCCCACCCCAACCTTGGTTCACCGGCTGCGCAGCTAGAGGTAACTGACCAGGATTCAATGGAATAATTACTGTGGTCTCTTCTGACTGAGATTTGCAAGAATGTTTTGCTGGCCTAGGTATGAAGAGCTTGGAGGGGCCATTTTGCCCTCCACGGGGCCGTGTTTGGAGCTGGAATCATGCCCCCGAATAGTAGTTATTCAGAGATCAGGTACACAGTGTTCTTTCTTTACCCCAGTGTCTGGGAAGAAATTTTTTTAGTAGCTCCAAGCAAGCAGGGGACGTGAAGTTTCTCTGTCTGCTTATATCTAATTAACGTTCAGCGAGTCTCTGGCTATTTAAAATAGGGAAATAATGCATATTTATTCACACATGCTTTGAGATCTGTGGATAAAAATGCTATATTACTACTAACCACAATGAATGCACATACTTTAAATATAATTATCAATTACCAGCTACCACCTGTTGAGATAACTAACTACAGGGCCTTTAAACACCATCTTTCCAAATTTTAGAATTGGAAACATTCTTCAGTGTTATAGGCACTATATTCAACCAATTCATTAAGGAAATTCTTTGTTACTCTTATTATGACTTATGTACCAGCAAGAGGAATGGAAATTAAGCTCCATGAATTTCTAAAATGCCTGAGGGCCTATAGTTAGGGTCTGATCTTACAAAGTCATCTTTCAAAACTCTTTTAAGATGCACTTAACGTCATCTCTATAGTCTAAGGTCGTCCTGCTGCATTTTAAAAACAAAATTTTGCCCTCTTGGCAAATCAAATATTAAGTGGTTAGGGTGCATACGAAGTAAGGTGCATTTTTACAAATACAAAGCTCTTTGTGCAAATCAGTTCATAAACCATGCATAAATAGAAGGTATTATGTTACTCTTTCACACTTGGGACCATAGATTGAAGCTAAAACTGTAAGACTCTGCTTATAGATGGGCAATTATTACAGGGCTTTTATTCTTCAAAAGCTATTAACATTTTTATAGCATAAGCAAAGTTATTACAAACAACCTCTAAAACATAAAGAATGATTTTCCTGAAACTCCTCCCAAACCCTTGCTTCAACATAAGGCATGATATTTGTTTACTGGAAAAGAAAAAAAAAAGTAAGTAGGTTAGAGCTGAGATAAAAATGCTGCTGGCATCAAGTCAAGGAAGGCTGTGAAACTCCAGCGAGCTGTTCTCTGCAGCGTGTTTTGGAAGGGCAGGGAAACAGAACAGAAAGCCAATCAATCCACTTGGGTGTTCAAGTCATCAGCGACATTACTCAAAACTTATGTACACAAACTGGCCCCCTCGGTGTTGCCAGTTCCTAAGCCAGCAGGGGGCTGGGGCACGGGGGGGCACTCAGGGCAGTCAGCGCCGTCTACCAGCCCACCTGAAGGTAGTCTGACCGTGACCGCTGGGGACACACGCCACCGCCACCGGGGCATGCCTGCCCAGCCGCTCTCGAAGCTTCTACATGACAAAGGAGAAGGCAATCAGGGCCTCCATGCTAAAGGCTGCAAAGGCACTTCACCTCTCGAACGACTCAAAGGCAGAAATCCTACCATCATGCTGGGAGTGAAAGCTGAATTTCTAGAGTCTGCTCCTGCGGCTCAAAAGCTTGATAATTCACCTCCCCCCAATAGCTGGGAGTTAAAGAATACATTCTCTATGCATTCTTTTTTTTTTTTTAAAGAATTTTTATTTATTTATTTGACAGACAGAGATCACAAGTAGGCAGAGAGGCAGGCAGAGAGAGGAAGGGAAGCAGGCTCCCTGCTGAGGAGAGAGCCCGACGCGGGGCTCGATCCCAGGACCCCGAGATCATGACCTGAGCCGAAGGCAGCGGCTTAACCCACTGAGCCACCCAGGTGCCCCTCTATGCATTCTTAATGACCTTTCTTGACGCTGTGTTGTCACAGAGGGAAGAGACACCTGATAAGTGGCTAATTTATCTGCGTAAGACACCAGTTAGCAGCGGCAAGGTGGACTCCGTTTCCCATGCTCATCTCTGAGCCAGCAGGCGCTCACTTGCACCCGCAGAAACACTGGGAGAGAAAGGGATGGAGTGGGATGGGAAGAGAAAGAGCAATTCTTAAAGACTCGGTGGTCCAAGCGGCAACATGCAGCCTCTGAGCCGCAGAGCGGAGAGCTGCGATGGGTCTTCATTAAATCCACGTCGACCTTCACTCATTCTCCAGGCAGCGCTAAGTCAAGTGATTTTCTCATAGTTAGAAGGTGCCTCTTTGCTGGTCTGCCCCGTCTCCCAGAATACTGAGACACTCACCTTACCCTTAATACGCTATCCTTTAAGGACAATTTCAAAAGCCCTGAATCTCGGGGCTAGTGTAACAAGAGAAAGTAGATGTGAAAGTGCCGAAAAGGAGTTTTTCTACCGGGACAGGAGTGGTCCGGATGCGTGACTATTTTTTTTCTTTGCCCTGAAGCTATGAGAAAAGGACTATTTCGAGAGGACCACAAAATGGAAAAGAAAATCCACAAAATGGCACACAGATACAAAGAAAACAGGAGACTGGAGGCCGTGTTCCAAGTGTCTAGTTTCACAGGAAGCCGTCGCTTCTCACTCAAAGATCAGGTGCCGACGGCGGAAACTGGAGTGATCCTTGACACCAACAATTCAGAAAAGATCAGGGAGCTGTAAATGTGAGGCCAAGAGGGGTCATATTGCCTGAAGGTACTATGGGACCGTGAAGTCACAGGGCCCTGTGGTCAGGTGACTCTAAGCCAGCCTCCTGGGTACCAGGACGGTGTAGACCTACACTTGAGGATGGGAAAGTACAGCCCAGAGAAAGCAGTGGGGAATCCAGCCAAAGAGGACCACATTGCCCATTCTTTGAGGTCCCATGAGAGAAGTCAAGCTCACCAAAGGCAAAGGACGGAAGTTTAAAGAAAAAGTCATTACGCCCCTGTTCCATGAAGTGTCCACCACCTCAGGCCTCTTACGCGGTAACTGAATTTACAAATTTGAAGGCATAGAGGTTGTCAGAAGAGGAAAGAATAACCACAACAGTAGGAACTACAGTAGAAAGGGTGACGTAAGACAGAATGGTTTAAGCTGCCATTACATAACTGCTGGAAGATTCTAGTAACTGTTGCAGAGATGTACTATGACTGAAGACAGTACTGTCCCCACAGTAGAACAATCCAGTACAGAACCAAGGTGGAGGGTGGCTCAGCCTCTCCATCCTTTGGTCCCCAAATAGGGCTTGGTGATTTTCAAGACTCACAGCTACACTGTATGTCATGTAGTGACTTATGCATCTACTCAAACCTGCTCATACCTGGCTTGCTTTCAGTTTTAGTGTTACTTTCATTTTTCTCAACATCTTTGTTCTTGATGAACCAAGATGAAGAAGCCTATCTGGGCATCGTTGAAACAGAAGTTCATTCAATTCCATTAGTCATCTTTCTTGCACACTTTTGGTGCCTAGATTGAGGCAGTCAGGAGGAAAATAGATCCCATGCCCTTGGGACTCATGTCTCCTTGAAGGGTTGGCTTGCCACGCGCTCCTTTCCTGCTCAGCAAAGTCTCCCAGGAACTCAGTCCTATTAGCTGCCACCTTCCCTACTTTTCAAATTTCCTATCTCTTGGCTGAGCTATGGAGGAGGACATCCAACCCAGCTTTGCTGTCTTTGCTGTCTCTGAAAGTATGCACACAGGCCTTTCTCATGGAAAGACTATACTTAGAAAGAAGGAAACGGATGGAATAACAAAAGCCACAAACAAGAGGAAGTTCTAAAGTTTCTGGTATATTACAAAATACTCAGGACCATCGTGTTCGATCTGTATTTCCTGATAATTCCTTCTTAGATGGCGTATCGAGGTCTCTGGTAAGTGGCGCCCATTACTACATGGAGCGGCTTAGCTCTGTGATGGTGGATTTAAATGTTGCCCCTGCTGCCATCTAGCACATTCTGAGCCCTGAGAGACCCGATATTCTGACCTTCACTCCGTGCATGGCCCAGCCCTTTGTCAGACTCATGGATGTCTCGAGTAAGAGAGCCATTCTCTTTCCTGACCCCCAAAGCTTTTCCCCATGGGGTGCAGCTCTTCATTGGCTTTGAAGACCCCTCACACGTCCCTATTGGCTCTTTCAAATTCCACCATTGTCTGTGGTTCCTCTTTCTGGAAGGAATATCCTTCCTTCCAAGGACCCCAAGATTTTCCCTCTGGGCGTCAGATCATTTTGTGTTCATCTCCAGGCGTCTACTCTACTCTTTATTGACTTCCTGGTGGTTCCATCTCCAGGAGGTCCTACCCATTCCATGCATTGTAGAGAGTCCGCTTCTTATCCACCAGATGATTTACCTTTGGAGGATTCAGAACCAGTTACCCTGGCATATTCTCTCTCTCTCGATGAAGCTTGGCTGTTTTTTTTTTTTTTTTTTTTCCTGTGGTCCTCTAGGATCCTGGTGACCACTCCATGTTGAGGTCCAGCCTCCAAGGGCCTTGTACCTGAAGCTAATGTTCTGGTGTCCAGAGACAAGGCCCCGCCTCCCCTCCCCTCATCACCGATCTTTCCCATGTTTAGAAGTCCCTCTCTGTGATGAAACCAAGTAATATCTGTTCTCAGGGGCTATTTCCGTACTTAAAAGCTAGATATACCTTAGGACCAAAACAATAATCATTGTTGTTATGTACTAAGTAGGCAGACAGGTTATACCAGGCGCTGAGCTACATGATTTTCAGAGTTTGTTTTCTTCAACCCACAACTCAACAACCCACAACTAGACTCAACCTACAAGATGGTATCTGCAGCTCCCTCTTCAGGTGAAGAAGTCAGGAGGGAGAAATGAAATACCCTCTGGAAGGTTTCTCAGTGAGTAGGGATGCCTGACTCCAAAGAAGATGTTCTTAACTTTTGTGCTCCACTGCCTTCTGGAAAAAATAAACCACCTCAGCAGGATGTGGGTTATTGTGAAGCTCCTGAAGCGGTATGTTTTTACACCCAATGTTACAGTGTAAAAGTATTTAATATATGTGTGTAAATAAAAATAATTTTAGAATATAGATAAAATGTAAAAATTAATATACATAATTTTGACCTCTGACATAGGTGGGCAAAGGCTTGGTTTACTGGGGGGACTACTTCTCACAGAGTGTTCTAGGCTACAAGGTACATTAAACAACCGTTATACAATTCATGCCTGGAAAAGAATTTTTTCCCCATTTGAGAACTTCATCCAGAAATATAGGGTCTGGAATCTCTCCCTGGTATAAAAGCAAGCCAGAAGTTCGTTTTCCATTCATTGTCTGATTTTGCCACTTTTATTCTTATTCAAGAGACTATTCAGCAAGAAAAAGAACCGATAAACGATCTCAAGGACATCGTATGCCCATCAGAAATGAAAACTGTGACAAGCGGTTGCCTCGTATTTCAATAACAATATTAAAGAATTTACCCAGAGATACTTAACATCTTTTAGAAAGCAGCTTGATTTATGAGTTAATAATATATATTGTGGAGTACATAAAATAAGTCACGCTATAATCATTTTTCAACAAAAATTCTCTCAAGTTTTGGATTCGAAAAAAGGATAATCTTGGAAGGACGTTTTAACCATCTTTCTTCCGTTGCCTCCAGTCAAACACAGTCACAACTGATCACTTTAATTGGATTGAAATGATCTGTTGGACATTCCACTGCTTCTATGAACACACCGAGGGCAATCCCTTAGCTGCCAAGTGGTATCTAGAAATGCTAATAATTTACCTGTCGATTCAATTTCTTTCTTTCTTTTTTTTCTTTTCTCTTCTCTTCTTTTCTTTCTTTCTTTCTTTTTCTTTGTAACCAATCTATCTTCATTTGTGGCAGCATTCTATGCCATATTCTATGCTTACATTCATACACACACATACCCAAACACATGCTTTCGGGGTTCTAGAAACACCCAGGGTGAAGGGTGAGTATGAAGATTTACTCATAGCACTTAACCTCCGAGCCTCTGTGTTTCCGTTCATGGAAGGGAGCTAATACTTGCTAACTTCTTTTTTTTAAAAAAAGATTTCTTTATTTGAGAGAGAAAGTGCACGGGGAGAGGGGCAGAGAGAATCTCAAGCAAACCCCCCGCTGAGCACAGAGCCTGATGACATTGCAGGGCTGGAAGTCAGACCCCAAGACCGCAACCTGAGTCGAGACCAAGAGTTGGACACTGAGCCAACTGGGCCATCCAGGCACCCTGATACCTGCTAACTTCTTAAAAGGCTTTTTTGCTTTGGGGAACAAACAGAATCATGCCAGGTGTGTCAAATCATGTCATAAACAGGAAGGTGGAAGCATGTAATAAAACATACACATTTATAATAATAATAATATTATTATTATTAATTCTGCTGATTCTGCAGCTTTTGTCAATGCCAGCATAGGCAAAAAGCAGGAAAGTGCCATTAAACATAGTATCTATAACATATTTTTGTTATATTTTAAACCTAGTATTGATTTTATATGTACATTTCCTTTTTGAAGAGAAAAGACATGATTCATGATGGCAGAGCAAATAGGACTAGAACCTAGGTTGGCAGGAAAAGTGATATTAACAGGGGTTAGCTTGTTTTTAACCAAAGCAAGGAAGGCATTGTGCTCTTTCCATCTCATTTTTCCCTCATACTCTCTCAGAGGTATTTATTCCATTCTTTTCCTGGTCTCTCTTTCCCCTGTCTGTTGCTCCACGCTTGGGAATACTGCTCAGATCCTCAAAATCCCCTTGCCATTTCTGGAGGTCATGCCCTTTGGGATCAACCTTTGGGGAGAGGTCCGGAAGATCAACAGTGCCTCTCCCTGTCCAAAGGGTGACTGTTCCAGACGGTGTCCTGGGGGTGAGCTGGTGGTCACTGTGGGCGACACCAGGAGCAGGCTGGTGTAACCACGCCTCACAGCTCCGCCAACCCAAATCCATGCTGTCACGTGAGGGAGCTTCTCCAGAACAGGTGTAGAATTGTAGAAGACCCTCCTCCTATCCCACTGCAAATTAACGTATATTAATAAAGAAAAAGTAAAGAGCTCAAAGTTAAGATGCAGCATGGCTCAGTTGGTTTAGCATCTGCCTTTGGCTCAGGTCATGATCCCAGAGTCCTGGGATCGAGTCCCTCATCGGGTTCCTTGCTCAGTGAAGAGCCCTGCTTCTCCCTCAGCCTCTGCTGCTCTTTCTGCTTCTGCTCTTGCTCACCTTCTCTCTCAAATAAATAAATAAATAACATCTCTAAAAAAGAGCTGAAAGTTAGAAAGAATGGGAAAGATAAAAGAAAAAATTCTTTTTTTTTTTTTAAAGATTTTATTTATTTATTTGACAGAGATCACAAGCAGGCAGAGAGGCAGGCAGAGAGAGAGAGGAGGAAGCAGGCTCCCCGCTGAGCAGAGAGCCCGATGTGGGGCTCAATCCCAGGACCCTGGGATCATGACCTGAGCTGAAGGCAGAGGCTTTAACCCACTGAGCCACCCAGGTGCCCCAAAAAAATTCTTGATAAAAATAAAATATGAAAAAAAAAACCAAACTAAAATATATAATTTGGCCCTGAAAATAAAAGCTCATCATGACATGTGATTTCCCCCACCCCCTTTAAGAGGAAACAAACCCACTTCGAAGTGATGAAATAATCTCTAGGTGCCATAGGAAATTCTTTTACCCATACTTTGGTGAATTCATCTGCGCTCACCACATGTATGAACACATTTCCCCCATACTTCCAAATACAGAGGACTGGGCAAGAAAAAAAACCAAATGAATAAGCAAAATACACAGGTAGGCGCGCACCACGTACACACTGACCAATTCCCTGTGCATGAGTTTGGTTGTTGTTTGGAAACGTGGGGAAGAAGGAGTTAAGGGAGGTTTGGTGATATCATCTGTGCAGATACTTTTGTGCATCTCAATGAGCTTTAAAAAGACCTCCATGCTTCACTGGCTCTTGTTAAAAACATACTGAATTGGATATGACAACCTGTGGGTTAGTTTACACCACAGTCTAAAATTTGGGAAATTCAGTTTAGAAATTTGATCAATATTCATGCCATCTCACATCATAATTCAACTGGCAAAAATGCAGTAGAAAACTCCCCAGGGCCATCCTGAAGAACAACTTACATTCTGGTGCTTTAACATGTGTAAACCTCCTGCTTGGAAGCACGGGTGGGGGTTGATGGAAGCCTTGAACTTTAACAAGGGTTTCCAGGTGATTTGATTGAGGGGTTAACTCTGATAGAACAGAAATGAGCAAATTAAAATGAATATGTCAAGGCAAAAACTCAAGATGCTTTGAAAAAAAAAAAAAAAAACTCTCTACTAGAATTCTCCCCAAAAAGCATAAAGAACTGTCAAAATAGGATCTTGCTTAAAATGCAAAAGGTATTTTCAAAGCAGGGATGACATTTGCATACAATATGTGCTGAAGACTGATGATATGCTGAAAATGTCTTACTCCTAGATTGAGTCTATATGACATCAAATGCCAGGATAAAGAAAAAAAAAAAAAAGGATTGAAAATTTAAGATTCGAAAATATTTCTTGACGTCTTTCTCTAATGAAACATTTATCTAAATGTTAAACTTCTTTATGGCATCGTGACCCTGTGAAAATAGAGTAAGCATTGAAAAGGGGCCGAACTGGCATTAATTATATAAAACGTTGTTTGCAAGATAGCAACTCTTAGACTGCTTGCGCCATTATGACCTGAGCTCTGGTGTTTTTATTCTAGAATCTTCTCCCCTGTGGCCCACCACCAGCTTTGCTGGGGCCATCTTTTTATCAGTCCTTAGCTTATCTCTTCATTTGGGGATAGCAACATAGTGCTAAGGCCACTTTCCTAAAGTTCAATTTCAATAAAATTTCTGGTCTTTAGAAAATAAATGTCATAGCAAATTCTTACAAAGATCAAATATTCCAGTATTATTCGCCTGGTTCTGTGAGCTTAAAGTGGCTAACTTTTAGCAGGGGTCCCTTAAAGGGAACATTGCTTGTTTAGGACGTGTAACAAAGCCACAGTGTCCTTTCCCCAAACTCCCCCACCTCTTATTTTGATAAAATCAGTGCAAATGAAATCAAGAACTGTTTAAAAATGTTAACATTTTTCTGCAGCAGTGTAACTGGATTTGAGCTCAGGTATTTAAGGACAGACAGAACAATCACACCTTTCATCGAGAATTCTGAGGAACTTGACATACATAAATCTTCATTATTTTTGATTAAGTGGAGGGGTAAAACAAAACCTGCTAGAAGATTCATAAAGAAGCTAAAGCTCTTTATAGCACTGTGACTGTGATGGTTCTGGTGGAAAAAACATCCAAAGAACAAATAATCCAATCAAGAAATGGGCAGAGGACATGAATAGACATTTCAGCGAAGAAGACATCCACATGGCCAACAGACACATGAAAAAGTGCTCAACATCACTCAGC
Organism: Mustela nigripes; assembly: GCF_022355385.1. Taxonomy (NCBI): domain Eukaryota; kingdom Metazoa; phylum Chordata; class Mammalia; order Carnivora; family Mustelidae; genus Mustela; species Mustela nigripes. The sequence goes on along the minus strand of NC_081574.1, from coordinate 12,620,596 downwards.
ATCAGGGAAATACAAATCAAAACCAAATAATCCAATCAAGAAATGGGCAGAGGACATGAACAGACATTTCAGCAAAGAAGACATCCACATGGCCAACACACATGAAAAAGTGCTCAACATCACTCGGCATCAGGGAAATACAAATCAAAACCACAGTGAGCCACCAGTCAGAATGGCTAAAATTAATAAGTCAGGAAATGACGGATTCTGAGGATGCAGAAAAAGGGGAACCCTCCTACACTGTTGGTGGGAATGCAAGCTGGTGCAGCCACTCTGGGAAAACAGCATGGAGATTCCTCAGATAATTGAAAATAGAGCTACTATACAGTCCAGCAATCTCACTACTGGGTATTTACCCTAAAGATACAAATGTAGTGATCCAAAGAGAAACGTGCACCTGAATGTTTATAGCAGCAATGTCCATAATAGCCAAACTAGGGAAAGAACCTTGATGTCCATCAACAGATGAATGGATAAAGAAGAGGTGGTATATATGCACAATGGAATACTATGCAGCCATCAAAAGAAATGAAATCTTGCCATTTGCAATGACAGGAACTAGAGGGTATTATGCTGAGCAAAATAAGTCAATTAGAGAAAGACAATTATCATATGATCTCCCTGATATGAGGAATTTGAGAGGCAGAGTAGGGGTTAGGGGGTTAGGAAGGAAAAAATGAAACAAGATGGGATTAGGAGGGAGATAAGCCATAAGAGACTCTTAATCTCACAAAACAAACTGAGGGTTGCTGGGGGGAGGAAGGAGTTTGGAGAGGGTGGTTGCGTTATGAACATTGGGGAGGGTATGTGCTATGATGAATGCTGTGAAGTGTGTAAGACTGATGATTCACAGACCTGTATCCCTGGGGCAAATAATACATTATGTGTTGATTTTTAAAAAATCCACTGGCATTTTTCTAATCAGCAAAGAGAGATCTTTCTCAGTCTCTTAAACTAGAATCCCAAATTTCTTCTACATAACACTTATATAATAATAACTTGTCAAGAATAAAATACATTCATCATATGATGACCTTCATATAGCTGTACACTAGTATTTTATATCACACCCTATTCATTACCACTTACTAAAGAAAATCCCCAAACAAGAAAAATTATGGTCTTGGTAAACTCATAAAATGTATGCTCTATCATCTGCCAGCTATTAACTAATTATAAAAAAGATCAGATCATGTAATCATAAAATTGCTATTTTTACCTAGGCTTTCAACTGGTAAGTATATTTCTACCTGTCGAGTGATCTCTGGCTAGCAGGTGGCACGGACCTTCTCCAGAGTGGTTTACTACCCATCTGTGAGGACAATGGTTCCAGTTCTGTCCTCCAACATTTGGACACTGCTTGGAAGGGCAGCCCACTGCACAACCCCAGAGGAGATTATAGTAAGAGTAAAAGGGTGAAGAAACGGTCCAGCTGTCAGGGCCCTCAATGTTCAGGGCCCTCAATGTTCAGCATTCAGAGAGCTGAGACCAGTCACTGCCCTTCTCTCTCAAGCAGAGTTTTTGTAAGTCACCAAAATGGAAGATGCTTCTAAGGACCAAAGGCCATACCTGTTTTCATTTAATACCAAAGTTAAACTTGAGCTGTGCAAAACGTTTTCCAGAAAATAGAAAATGCTGTATATACAGAGAAATATTAAGGATTCCATCTACGGTACAATAACCCTTGACAAATAATTAAAAAAATCATTTTCCAAATCAGAAATTTCTTCCTTTCTTTCTTTTTTCAAGGAGATTGAGCAGACTTCACCATTAGACTGACAGGCAAACTTGATAAATGCCAATTTGCATGAGTTTGCAGCGTAAACTGAAACAATTATTTTAAACCATCCCTCAGATATTTTAAAATCGGATTTTAAAACAGCAGACTCATACGTGTTTTCTTAGATTGGATTTTTTCTGCCAGTACTTGAAGCTTTCAGATTTTAACTCATAATATGTGATTTTGAGCAAATGCATTTATGGACAATATTCAAACTAATAGAAATGAATTGTTTTTCTCCATTTTCAATTACTTAGTTCCTACTCAAAATTTGTCATAGTTTTTTTTAAAATTACAATGCCGCACATGAAATATGCCCACATGAAATGAATTTTAACATATCTTGAATCACCTTTTTTATTAATATCAGTACACCTTCACACTAATCAAGGTACTGGTACTGCCAAATTTTAATGACTTCTTTTCTTCTCATGCATTACGTTTGCAAATATATTAGGTTCTCCCTCCGTGTATTTAGCAGTTAAGTATAGGGAAGGGTTAAGTTAATTACCATTCCTTAATTAGGTTGTGTAATATGAAATTTCCAATAACCGAATGCTTTTTGACCTCCCAAAATAGCACTCTCATATGGCTTAATATAATTGGGCAGAACGTTATGTATGAAGCAGTAAAGGTTGTGGGTTTTGAAGTCACTTAGTGAATGACCTCTCTAAGCCTCAATTCCTGTGCTTGTAAGATGGGGTGGATGATACCTGCTCATCAGGGTCATTAGGCCATTTAAATGAGATAATGCATGAAATCTGGACAATGACCAACACCCAGTAAGCTACTACAAACTCTTGCAAAAACTAGAAGGGCAACAGTAGCCTTATAGCACAGTCAATCATAATTACAATGAAAATATCTTTAAAGGATTACTAGGTTCATCAAAACAGCAAACATCCTTTCTTCCACATGCCCAAGATACAGCTGTAATGATACAAAACCTTCAGGCTGTTTTCTCTCACCACTGTGCGGAGTAGGACAGACTGGTTGTTCAAAATCCAAGTCTGGGGTCAGATACATTGGAACTGGGGATCCTGCTGTGCTGTTTATAACCTATGTGGCTCGGGGCAACTAACTTGGTTGTTCATAAAAATAGGAGTTATTACCCAGAAGAAAATACACCTAAAGCACTGACTTTCTCTGCAGTAGGCAATGTTGTATGAAATAAACGTCACCTGTTACTTAAGTTTTCATGATCATTATCATGATGGCGATCTTACCCAAGTCCTTTATCCATGGCTGAATTCCAAATACACAATTTTATCTTTCCTGACATGCTTTCCATATTTAATTGAAATCTTTATTTTCCTTAGGCAAAATACCTTTCTCTTCAAGGGGTTTTAATACCTGTAACATTATTAGTCATTTTTTTTTCTATCCCAAAGATATAAAGAATAATTTAAAAGGGAAATCCCAAATAATATCATAAAAAAATAGTAGTCATACTGTGAATAGGTTAAAAGCACCCAAATAAGGCCAGACTATCCAAGTCTCAATTCCACCTTGTTTGGTTCTGCAGACTTGGGTAAATTATTTATTATTTCTGTGCCTCTGAGTCCCCATCTTTAAATGGGTATAACAGTGCCACCCATATCTCAGGAGTGTTTCTAGGTTTAAAAGCATCACTACATGGTATTTTATGTAGTATTTTATCTACTCACCTATGGATGGACACTTGGGCTGCTTTCATAGTTTGGCTATTGTAAGTAATGTTGTACTAAATATAGGGGTGCATATACCTTTGAATTAGTATTATTGTATTTTGGGGATAAAATCCCAGTAGTATGATTAATAGATTGTAGGGTAATTCTATTTAACTTTTTGAGGAATATCATACTGTCTTCCACTCATGGCGGCATGAGTCTTGCCGCCACTGTGGAAGACAGTATGAAGACACATGCCGCCACTGTGGAAGACAGTATGATATGATACTACTCTTGTAGTGCATGAGGGTTCCTTTTACTCCACATCCTCGCCAACACTTTTTGGTTCTTGGGTTTTTGATTTTAGCCATTCTCACAGGGGGAAGAGATTTCCACCATCAGAAAGAATGAAATCTTTCAAGTACGTCTGCGAAGACACGGACGGCGCTATAGAGCTTTATGCTAAGTGAAATGATCCGTCAGGGAAAGACAAATGCATATGATTCCACTCCAATGGGGATAGAGAAACAAAAGAGCGAAGGGGAAAAAGAGAGAGAGAGGTGAACAGGAACCAGATTCCTAGCTCTAGAAAGCAAAACGATGGTCGGTTACCAGAGGGGAGGCGGGCGGTGGGGCAGGGAGAGTGGGTGACGGGATTTGTTCGGGACCGCTCTTGTGAAGAGGACCCGGTGTTGTATGGAAGTGCGGAATCACTAAATTGTACACCGGAAACTAATACTACACCATATGTTAACTACCTGAAATTAAAACAAAGAATAATTAAAAAATGATGAGAATAAAAGCATTAAAGAAGTAGAGTGTTCAGAGCAAGTAGCTGCCACACGGTAAGCACTCAATGAATGTTATTCTTATCATAGGCCCTAGTCAGGCAAGTGTTCATTAAAGGGTTTTCTTTAAAAAGACTCAGACACCATAATCATATTTAATATGTACTTTGGATACTCTGATCTGATATAGTGCATCACACACAGGCCACTATCTTGGCTGTGACTGTGCTATTCAGGTAATCACTTTGCTGAAAAGTCATGAATAGAAATGATCGTAATACAAAAAAAAAATGTACTCACACTTGGATTTTGGTATTTACCCATGAAACAGTTTGAATCACACCCATTCTCATTCTCTAAACACTTTGGTTAGAAAGGTGGTCGCTGGGGTTCTTTAATGATATGTGAGCCTGCCATTTTTCTAGAAAAGACCTAAGTCATTTACAGGATTCAAAATACGTCAGCATTGCCTGAAAACTGGGGCTAAATGCTATTACCAGGGGTCGACACTTGGTTCAACATACTCGGTGCAAGGCTAGGAGCTAGGAATTCAATGGTAATTAAGAAAGATATGGTCTACCTTCAGAGAGCTTCCAGTAAATATTGTCTAAATTACAACAGCGTTCCTAGCAAGGTATATACCCATCTTTCAAAGAGAATTTGGCCCGTATCTACAAAATCCTTCCTTTTCCTCTTCAGGTACCGCCGATGATGGAGACAGAGTAGCCAAACGGACAGGGTATTATATGCACCGCACTGGGACTGATGTCAGGATGATTCACGCTGTCCAAGAATGGCCACGGGGATCAAGGACAGCAGCACATCAGACCAGGAATTGGTTGACCGTGACAGTAGACTTGCAAGGACTAGTGGGAAGTTCTGGTGAGAATGAAATGAGCTGAAATTAGGCCACACTACTTGGAAGGCCACTGTGCTTTCCCCGGTAACCTCTCAGTATTTCTTATGCATGCGCAGTCATTCGAAGCCAAAGGGAGGTGCCAGGAGATTGTGGCATCAGGAGTATTTCTGTCTGCTTTGCGATGTGGTCTGACTTAGCTGGGAACCTCGTGTTTTGAGGCCCACGTGCTGGCAGTCATTTCTGGTTGGTAAATACGAGGACAGATACACAGGGAACTTGCACTGTTTTGTAACAGCTGTATGCACGTTGTACACCAGCCTTTGGAGAAATCAACTGGGGGAGAAAAAAGCAAAAACAAACAAAAAAAAGGGGGGGGGATTTTCAGCAGAGAATAGGAAATTCTCCAGAGACTCTGAGACCACCCACGGGGTGGAGGGGGATGGAGCAGCATCCTTTTCCCCAGCTCTGGCTTTCCTTCCCTCAGTCACAATTGGATGTTCATTTCCGGTTAATGTTTTATTATTTGCAAAACTGAATTTTAATAGGGGATTTGTGGAGACAGTAGAGCCCTAATCTTAGAAAGGTATCTAGAGATCAGTGGAATTTGAGACCTGATTGCAAGTCAGAAGAAAACGTCAGTGAGATAGCACCCTTGCAGTCCGAGATTTCTCTGTTGATGTAGTCAAGGTATGGATACCAAAATCTGAGATTGCACTCTCCCCACCAATTTTAGGAAAAGCCTGTTGTCACTTCTGTGCCTCAAGGCTGTAGAATCTACAGATTTCCATGACCCTACCATCTGCATACCGTGATTCAAATATTCTGTCCATGACTGCTACTCTTATTAAAAAAAAGAATATGTAAAGATCTTTTCAATACATTTTGATTGGCTTTAGGAAGCTAGGCAACTCTTTCCTCTTCTCCTTCTTTTCAAATCATCTACATTGAAAAAAGCCCCCTTTTAAAGCAGAACAACAGAACACCTCTCTCTGACCTCAGTGCATCCTTTTTTTAAAACTAGAGAGTGAAGTTCATTTCGTCAGTGAAGAGGGAGCTCACCCCAATTCAGCTATAACTGCCTCATTCTGGAGGCATCATATTTTCTTTCTCTTTCTCTCCTTTTTTTTTTTCATTAATAAAGATTGAGTCAGTCACTTGCACAACACTTTGCCTTTAATGACATTTGTTGTAAGGAGTCAACTAGACTAACTGCTTGTCCTTGTCCACTATTAAAGCTCCTGAAAATACTATTTACAATCTGGCTGCCCCGGGGACAGGGCTGGCACTCTGCTCTTCACTTACACTCTAGCTGGGAGCGTTTCTTCAGAAGTTTCTGATGTGTTCTTTGGCTGTAGCGTTTCACGCCTATACTCACGACAAATGATAAAGGTCTGGTAGACACCCTCCTCATCTCTGGCTGTAATTTCATTTGTGTACCATGATTTCGTTAAAGGGTGGCATAAGAGAAAATGAGCGTATTTGTTTAGGTCCCAAGAAAGTGGATAAATTAGGAAAATCTACAATGCATTCTTTTTTTTTTTTTTTTAATTTTTTACAATGCATTCTTTATGGACCGATAACATCTCACCTACTCGAGCTCTACAGATGAATTTAATTGCAAGAAAGACTCCCCTTTGGTCATAAAATGTGATTATGTGAACAGTATTACCCCTGCCCAAATCTGTGAAAATGTCAGTGTGCTGTTTACCTCATTTCTACTAAGCCTTATAAAAATTGAGGAGAATTCCTTCATGTGGGATATTTTCTAAAAATTAATATGCTAAATAAAATATCAGCTCCTGAAAAGAAGGTTAATTGTGGGCATCCACAAAGGTAGTACTCAATATGTATTTTTGATCAAGAAGGGAAGGTAACCAAGTCTTCGCGTTTGAAGCCTTGAAAGCCATTCAACGTCCCCAAATTTACAAAAGACGCAGCTAAACTACAGATCAGGTGTCAGGCCAATGCAATCTACTGGTTATGTTACAGTGGATTTATTTCACTTTCTTGAAGATCACAAAGTAAGTGCATATTTAAGAAACACTAGGGTCAAGAAACTAGAATTATATCTCTTATTTTCAACAAGTGATATATGATGCTTCCCTAATACATTCATATTTTCATGTAGATTTAAACCCTAGCTCCCTAAACTGCACATATTTCTTCCTCTCATTTAAGAAAAGCTGCGTTTCCTATCTCTAGACAATAGCCAAAAAATATAGACTAATTTTTAAATTCTATTATCGTAGTGGGGTTTGTTGTTGCTTGGAATTTTGGGCATGCAAATAGAGTTTAAGAAGCAGTGTTTCTATTACTGAGATGACATTAAATATGCCTTCCTATGGATTGTGCTGTATCATTTAGTAGCTCTTCCTAATGAGACATTCACAAGCAGCTCTCAAAAGGCAATAAATCACCATTGTATTGAATTGAATCGTGATAATAATTAAGCACATTCAAAACAACCATGTTTGTTATGAATTATGAAAAGCCTATCTTAATTTCTGTACACCTTTTCAGGGATAATAGCTTTATTCTGCGGATAAAAATAGTTGTAACCAAATCTTTACCGTATAATTAGAAAAAAAGGATGACTACATTGCTACGGAATGTATGAGTGGGTGGCATGGTAATCCGTGCAATTTTTTTTCTCCGTATTGTTTTTTATGCCATGTTTTATCACTCATCTATAACATTTGAACTCACCCATAGGTTATATGATATCCTGAAATAGGGTACAACTATAAGACTAAATGCACTCTGCTTTATTCAATTACTTAATAAGTTCTCAGAAGTTCTTTAGAAGCTTAACAGAATATCCACTTATAACAGGACTGCCAATTACAGGGAAGATCTGGTTTTCCTACAATAGGAAATAGTCACCCAACTCAACTTACAGACAAAGGCTTTTAACTCCTAATCAATGTGCAAATCCTCTCGTGGAATGCCAGCATGCTTAAAATCTGTAACATCAAGCTAAAATACAAGAGATAGTAGAATGGACAGCATGTTGATACTCACAATGTGACCTCAACATCACACTTCATTTCTTTTATTCTTTGGGTAAAGAACAAGATTATTGCCTCCCTTTTGTCCATGTTGCCTTGAGTCTCTCTGGCATTTTTAGTCACCCAAGACAACAAGAGAGAACATCTATTCGTGACTGGCGATCTTTTGCCCCACTAGTTCTATCTTTGGGACGTCAAAATTGATTTTCTTCCACTTGTCACAAGAAAATCTCAACTCTGTCCTTTCTGTTACGCTCTCAAAGAGTTCAGTGGTGTGGGGATCAAAGGATTAGGAAGCGCGGCTTTCAGGGAAGTGAGCAGCACGAGAAGACTTTGTGGAGGCAGTTCTGAGCATTTTATGTAAGCAATCTATTTCAGCTTCAGAGGGAGCACTGGCTAAGTGGGTGAACCACATGTAAAGTGCTCGCTTGGCATAAGTTTTTTTTTTCCCTTTCTTTCTTTCTTTCTTTTTTTTTTTTTTTAACAGTAGCTGAGATAAAGACAGCCTCCAAGGGCTGACCTTTTATTCTTAGTCAGAGCCCCAGGTACCTGAGCAGAGGGGGCCACCAGACTCCTACAGAGTGCCCAGGAGCATACTTGCTGTCCCTGCAATATTTGTGGCTGCTCTGCTCTCCTTTATGTTGTTTGTTCCCCTGGCCTCCTGATGCTCTGGGTGTCAGATGTCTCTCTCTGGAAGCAGTGCGGGAGCCACGCGGTGGTCAAGTCCGGACTTGAACGGCAAAGGGGCACATCGTTGCAGCCTCCCAGGGAGCCAAGCACAGCTCAGCATCAGTCTGGCTTCGCTTGAAAAATGTGCAGAACTTTTGTAACTGCTATGACAGAGACAAGGGAATCCCCGTATGCTTCTAGGTCCCCTTTCATGTGTTAGGGTAGTCTAATCATGAGAATTAAGAAAATACATATTTATTCATAGCAGTGGAGAGATGTGGATGAAGTTTAGTTAACTGTGCTTTTTTAGTTTAATAAGTGTCTTGTAGAGCTTCCATGTGCTGTGATTCGTATGTACTTGGGTCCATGCTTGCAAGCTTTACATACAATAATCCATTTAATCCTAGCAACCGACCTCCTGGAACCTGTTCTATCTTCAGTTTACAGGTAGGTAAACTGAAGCCCTGCAAGGCTGCAGGAATTTGTGCAGAATCCCATCATAAATAAAGAACCAGTTTTCACAGAATTTAAAACAACAAACACATGTATTTGGAATAAAATGAATTTCCGTCAGTAAATTAGAAAGCCCTTCAAGAGATCTACTGCATCTGCCTCATCATGAGGAAATTAAATGTTTTCAGCGTTGCCAAAAAAATTAATTTTAGGGCACGTTCCTGATGCAAGGATTCTGGATCTTCTGAAAAATTAATGGGCTGAATTATTTGATAAAAATGATTTTTTAATAAGTGGCAGTAGATTTAATTTCTGAATAATCTACCAAGTCTAAAGTGGCTAACATTGGGGGTTTATCTTCACATACACATCAAGTTTTTTTTTCAAATTCAGTTTCAGAATATAGTGTATATTCTAGATATATTCCTGTATATAATTAAGCAATTTTCAAATAGAAAAGAAAGCCTCTGCATAAATATAAGACATACTGTGGTGGTTAATATTTCATTATGGCATAATTAATCATAAAAGCTCATAGGAATCTAATTTATTAATGTTCTCCCCAAAAATGCCATCTTTGGTTTCCACCAGGAAAAAAAAAAAAGCCAAAGTATAAAAACAATGCTATATTTACACTCCTCGTAAAAGAGAGCCACACCTTTCTTTTGTGGGTTCCAATGGTCTTGTGGATATTATCTCTGCCCTTTAAAAGAATCCTGACTCAGGGTACCTGGGAGGCTCAGGTCACAATCCCAGGGTCCTGGGATCTAGCCCTGCATCAGGCTCTCTGCTCAGCCAGAAAGCCAGAAGCCTGCTGCTTCTCCCTCTCCCACTTCCGCTGCTTGTGTTCCCTCTTTCACTGTGTCTCTCTGTCAAATAAATAAATAAATCTTTAAAAAAAAAAAAAAAAAGAAGAAGAAGAATCCTGGCTCTTGTCCTTATCCCAGGCGGAAAAACTAATTTCAAGCGGGCCAGTGCTCACGAGCCAGTGCTCACGGTTGGTGGCGTGTTGCTGAGGATGTGATTATAAATCCAGAAGAGAGAATGAAGAGCCATGATAGTAGAAGGCCAGTGTTGACCATGGTTGCTCCTGTCTGACTCCCCACATGTCACCCTACTTACTGGTGGTCACTGAGGAAGTGGGTGGCTTAGAGACCCCTAGTGGGTGCTCCATGGTCATGCGCAGACAAACAGATGAGTTCTCACGGAAGACGAGATGCCCTACACAAAACCACAGTCCTTCCCTACCTGGCCAGGCCACTCTATTTGCTAGGACCACAGTCTATGGCGTGGGATGTCTAGATGAGGAAAGGGCATGGGTGTAAGTGTGGGGTAGAGGTGGGGGAAAGAGCGAGATCTGCTTGGAAGAGTAATGAGTGCGGTCTGGGGATCATCAGTTCAGAAACAGAGGCTCTGGCACCAACCAGGTAATAAGGAGCCTTATTAGGTACTAAGCTTGATGAACAAAGATCTTTAGACAACTCCTATGACAATGATACATAAAATAAAATTAGAGAGGGAGAAAAATGGAGCGAGACTTCTTTTAAAAATTGGGTGCAAACCCACGACGTCATAGACATTAGATGACCCCCAGTAAACATGCATATCAGTTATGCATCATCGCAATATTACATAAGGTAAAAAATATAAAATAATTAAAATAACCAAATAAAATACTTGAAGGACTGGGATGCCCAATACAGAATGGGGGGTGAGTGAAGAATAATTATAAAGTTTTCGGGTTTTGAGATGAAAAAAATCACAGGAAAGCAAATGAATAGAATGGGTTAGGTGCAAAGACACGTGTGTTGAAGGGACTTTTTTTTTCTTTCTTTTCCAGTTTTGATAAGTTGAATTAGAGATAACTAATTAGAATTCAAGTAAAGTTGGGGGGGGCTTGTTTGTTTTGTTTTGTTTTTGTTTTTGTTTTTTGTTTGTTTTTGCTTCTCACACCACTGGAAATAAGATGTTTTGCAGGTGAGGGGGCAGAGCTGAAGTTACAGATATGCAGTCGACCTACAAGGTGAACACTGAAGGTGAGCGCGGGCAGGGTTGCATAGGTAGGAGAAACCAGTAGAGACATGGAGGGGTGGGAAGAAGAAGCCAGTAGAGACATTGGGGGGGGGGGTGGGAAGGAGAAGCCAGTAGAGACATGGTGGGGAGGAGGAAGCTGGTAGGGACATGGGGGGTGTGGGAAGGAGAAGCCAGTAGAGACATGGAGGGGTGGGAAGAAGAAGCCAGTAGAGACATTGGGGGGGGGGGGGGGGGAGGGAGAAGCCAGTAGAGACATGGTGTGGGGGGGTGCTGGGGAGGAGGAAGCACTGCACTTTGGGCCTGGAACAGTCAGGGAACGGGGAGACCTGAAGGAAGCAGAAGGATCTGTGACAGAGATCGGGGAAGGAGGCAGGCTAGGGTGCTGGCGGACGACAGCTGGTAGGAATCTACGGGTCTCAAGTAACCAGGGCACAGAGAAGTCACAGACTGAGATGCAAATTAGTTCATTCTGCCCCTCCTGCTCCTGGGGAACTTTACTCACCCACTGAGAAACAGACATCTGATCTTGGACCTCACGTTCTTTTGAGTACTTAATACACGTTAGGACACGCAGGGGCAGATATGTTCATGCGACCAAACGTTCTAGAGTCCAGCTGCCTCTCAGGGTCCTCGACACTGGCCCCAAGCAGGGACCCATTCATCTCCCACCGTCTTCAGCCCAGTCCGTACTCCCCTCAAATGGTAAGACACACGTTTCCAAAATGACTAACAGTGTCTGAAGAAATCATCTGCAGGATCAGGGAACATTTCTGTCAAGGACCTACTCAGGGATACCATGACAGGAATCAACAAAGAGGAGATAATGGACAGCGGGAGGGTTTACAACCAGTGTCCACGACATGGAGAGGCTTGGGGCAACAAAGACAAAGATTTGCAAATTCAGGGTATAGTTTTGTTAGAATGGTGAGGACAAGAGCTACATCGTAGAAGGATGTGAAAAGCTTATTGGTGGTGTACACGATGAGCACGGGAAGCACATCTGCAGTGTCCAGCTTTGAATGGGGGTCATGGGATGGTAGGGAGTACAGTAGGGCCAAAATCACGTTTGTTTTTTAAATTGGGGAAGCTGCCATAGCAATATTTTTCTAGATGTGTCTCCTGAGGCAAGGGAAACAAAAGTAAAAATAAACTATTGAGACTCTTTTAAAATAAATCCTTCTGCACAACAAAGGAAACAATCAACAAAACTAAAAGACAACCTAACGAATGCGAGAAGATATTTGCAAAGGGCATATCCGATAAAGGGTTAGTATATCCAAAATATAAAAGAATTTACACGACTCAACACCAAGAAAACAATAATCCAATTAAAATGAGCAGAAGACTTGAATATTCTCCAAAGAAGACATCCAGACGGCCAACAGACACAAGAAAAGAGGCTCAACATCACTCATCGTCTGGAAAATATAAATCAAAAGCACAGTGAGCTATCACCTCACGCCTGTCAGAATGGCTAAAATAAAAAACACAAGAAACAACAAGTGTTGGCGAGGATGTAAAGGAAAAGGAACCCTTGTGCACTGTTGGTGGGAACGCAAACTGGTGCAGCCACTGTGAAAACAGTATGGAGGTGCCTCAAGAAATTAAAACGAGAACTACCATATGACCCAGTGATTCTACTACTGGGTACTTACCCAGTAAATACAAAAACGTTAATTTGAAAAGATAAATGCATCCCTATGTTTATTGTAGTATTATTCACAATAGTTATGGAAGCAGCCTAAGTGTCTATCGATAGAGGAATACATAAAGGAGAAACGGCATATAGACACAATGGAATATTACTCAGTCATAAAAAAATAAAAAATAAAATTAAAGAATACAAATAAAAAAATAAAAATCTTCCCATAAAAAATCTTCCCATTTGCAACAACATGTATGGATCTAGAGTATAATACTAAGTGAAATAAGTCCATCGGAGAAAGACAAATACCGTATGATTACATCCATGAGTGGAATTTAAGAAAGAAAGCAAACAGACAAAAGAAAAAAGAAAAAGGGAGAGACCAAAAAACAGATTCTTAACTATAGAGAGCAAACTGATGATTACCAGAGGAGAGGTGGTGGTGGGGGGGTGATGGGTGAAACGGGTGGTGACGATTAAGGCACATTCATCATAATGAACGTTGAGTAATGTATAGAACTGTTGAATCACTAGACTGTGTATCCGAAATGAATATAACACTGCATAGCAAGTATACTGATCTTTTTTTATAAAAGGAGGGGGTAGTGGGAGCTGAGCCAATTTGAAGGCTGAAGGAAAGGAGTCTCTGGGAAGTGCAAGCTGCATTTCCTAAAGAGAGGGGATAGACTTCGCCAACTCAACCAAGGTTGCTAGAGAAAGAAGGAAAGGCAGACTCAGATGAGCCTGAGAATATGCAGTAAGACACAAGGACCAGAACGTTTAATAAACCCATTCAGTCATGGGTCACTGGATGGTCCCAAGACTGCGCTTTAGGAAATACCATCTCCTAGAGGGGTCAACACACTCCTGTGTCAGGATCAAGTCCAGCCTGCTGCCTACTTCTGTATGGCCCTTGAGGTAAGGGTGGCTTTTACAGCAGGCATTGCAATAGTTTTGAGGTTAGAGGATACTAACCTTTGAATCCCAACGCAAAATGTTAACTCCTCAAAAGACCCCATTCTTCCTGGTAGTAGACCTGTATTTCAAAGAGTGTGCTTTATTTTTATTACCGTATTTTGAATTTTGTCAAAAAAAAAAATTTGTGGAACTTCGTTTTCTCTCTTGTTTAGTACCTACATATTCTCCTTGATTGGGAATCTTGACACACAAAACCTAAAATATTTACACTGTGGCTCTTTTCAAAAACAGCCTTGCAACCACCAGGAGAAGTAACCTTTACTCTGGAGACCCGAGAAACCACAGGCAGATTTACGGAAAATGAACAATGGGTAGATTCACAGAAAATGATGTGGTAGGTACATTCAGATTTGGCATCGGGCTTCTTAATAATGTGATTGCTGCGGGATTATCTGATGCTTTTTATTTTGAAAAGGCAAGTTCTTTCATTTCTCACAAATATTTAACATCATAAAGCATTCATAAAGTACAAAGTCTGTTGCTGGAAAAAGGCATGTTAGACTGCTTAAGCAGCCTGCATTATTAAAAAAGACCTACTGTAGACAGGAAAAAACCTTCTTTTGCATCGTATAGGTTTTTAAAGCTCATGAACCTGGCTGTTTTGGGGAGACACACTGACATCCCACTACACGGGTATTCTCTTGCAAATTGTGGCAGAAGTGGCATTTTTAACCAGATGAGCATATAGAAATAAGAGCAACCACTTAAACTGCTATGGAGGGATTTCAGGCACAGCTGTGATGCCTCTTATGCAGAAAGGACGGGCCAAAGGCAAAGCTTTGGATAGAACACAATGCCATACACAAGAGGAAATGTGAAAATGGTGACAATAATAAATTCCCCTTTTTTTCCAGAAAAGCAGCCTATTTAGGCCCCCCCATTAATACACTGAAATTACCTCTGATCATATTTTTCCAATTCTTAACATACTGTGGAATTTCTCAGACATCCTAAATCTGCTTTAATAATGGTTCCTAGAAAGGCTAATAGAACTCCTTGGTTATTTTTGAACATACCCTGTGCGATGTGTAAGTTACCTACACGGCAGTTTCAGCTGTAATAGGTACTTCCAAGAAAACCATCAGGAACATGGTTATAATTTACATAACAGCTCTACCACACTACAGATGCTTTTGTGTGGACTGCGGGGGCGGGGGGGGGGGGGGTTTACGGGGGGGGTTGGGCGGTGATGCTCACCTTGAGCGTAAAGGCCCGAGTACTGTTTATATAAAGAAAGCACTTAACGTTAAAAAAGGAAGTAAATAACTTAATTTGTAAGTCTAAAAAGCTCCCAGCTTAGTTATAAAATATGACATACCAAGTGAACCTCGAGCTGCTTAAATAAGTGTTTTGCATTTTCCAGCAGGCTGAACTATGAAAAGCAACAAGAGGACATTCTCCCCCTGGAAGATAATCACTTTTATTGTTGCCAGGTCAAAGATTCAGATTCCACAGAGCAACCTCTGACTAAAGAACAGCAAGTCCTTTCAAGTCAGAAGGTCCAATATGGAGCCCCCTCGGAAGCAGAGCATAATAGTCCGAAAATAACAAGCAAACGTGTAGCTTTCTTAATTTGCCCGGCTGGGTTCCTGTAATAAGTACTTAACCACGGTGGGCTCCGAGCAGCCCAGCAGACATCAACAAGACCATTTGCCAGATGATTTAGCAAACAAATTTCTGAGAGTCTCACACTTAGGCTGAGTGCATAACAGGAGAAAACATGCAGGAGACAGAGATCACAATAGGAGAGAGGAGTTCGACGAATTTAAATAAAAAATAGAGGGAGATGGAGAATTAGGGAACTTAGGCGGATACGCCAAATTCTCCTGGAAAGAGGTTCCCCTAATGAGTACTCAGGAACTTCTACTAATTTTGTACTCCTTGAGCAATACGCCGAGCAGAGCAAGGAATCTGGAACTGGCTTCCAGGGGAGGACGAAAAGAGCAGAAATCACGAGATTTGGGGGCATTCGTAACTGACATGCGGCCAGGACAGAACTCGAAAGGGTCTCCACAAATATTTGCTGAATGAATGAATCCGCATCTATGATAAGGGAAACAGCTTCCACAAAAAGATTGCTGACCGGATTCTCAGTGAAAACAGGGGTGAGGGACAGGGGTGAGGCTTTCATAAAGGAGTCACTCTCCAGGGTCTAGAATTCAAGGCTTGAACACTGGAAGAGGGAGACATTTTCTAGAATCACAAGGAAGCAGGCTCCTGGCTTTTTCTCACAGGCCTGTGAGTCTGAGATGCTTCTGAAGTGGGGAGAACCAGGGTGACAGGAGCCCTTACTCTTTTAAGAGTGAGAGCACACGGAGAGGAAAGCAGTCAACAGGAAAACAGGAAAACAAAACTTACAAGGAGCAGGGCTGGGCCTCTCTGATCCTACAGCATTAGGAGCCCAGGCAATCTGTTCTGAGGAGCTACGAGAATCATTCCATCGTGTTATATCACAATGAAATCGGGCTCTATTTTCTGAGGAAACGTTTTTAAACACGCACGCAGACGTTTTAAATGTGTGAAAAATTCAAGCAACCATTTTTATGACATCCCATATTCGTTTGGCCCATTTTTTTTTTTTTTTTTCATTTTATGTACTCCTCCTTTCAATGAATGGTCCAAATCAATGAGTTGATTTAAGTCATTTGGCCGGCCTCAGAGAAGAACAAACCCAAGGCGGTCCCCGCTTTGAACGTGGAGCCTGACTTCTCAGTATTGATTGTCAGTTTGCAGTTAACTTGGCAATAGTCTACCTAATGTACGTGAACTCGCACAAGGGTACGAAGGGAGCTTTCCGAACCTGGTGTGGGCTGAGGGCACGCACATCCACTCCTCAGGGTCTCCCCAGAGCTCGCAGGGGGACCATTTACATGGCGCCCGAGGGCAGTCAAATGAGACAAGAATTTGCAAATAGATAAATAACAAAAAAAAAATCAAACTGTTCATGGCATGTCTACATGAAAACAATGTGTCAAGGGCACAATGAACATAAGTGAAGCTTTAGAACAAGTTAGGGTGGCAGCTGTAGTAGCATGGTGATTTGGGGAGACCCGGGGAACGCCCACGAGGAGAAGGCTGGGTGTAGATCAATGCTCCACTGCAACGGGGTTGGGGGGTGGAGGTGCGGGTGGGGCCAAGGGACATAGAGTCCCAGTGAATTCGGAGCAGGATGCCGGGGTCCTGGGACCTGCCACACACGGAGAGGGCACCCATCCGGTGCACGTGTGAGAGGTAGGCTGGATGAGGGAGGTTAGTGGCAAACAGCTGTGATTAGTGGTTGCAGGGGTTTATTAATCGAATGCAAAGGACCATTTAGCTTATGTGAACTGTTCGAGTTGGGGCAGCCGTATTCCACAAAGGAAGGAGCCCTTGTGAAATGCATATGGTCGGCAAGAGGGTAGGAGCAGAAAAGCTAGAGGAGACTTGACATTTGTTTTGCAAACCGTGGCCAGTGTGTGCTCAGAGTCGCTGCTTAAGTCAGAATTCAGTTACCCAAAGAGTGTTGCAGAATTATTTGCAAACTGTATTTTACTGTGGATGGGTTTTGTTTTGTTTTTTGTTTGTTTGTTTCAAATCCAGGGAAGCTAAAGAGAATGAGCGAGAGTGGGAATCCTATGGGACTAGGAATCAGCTGACCCCCAGTTGCTGAAAACTGTAGAGCCACAAAGCTTGCTTGGAAATGGGGAACAATATGGGCTCAACTTTCAGGAATATCTTCCGTGAACTTATTTTTTAGAGAAATCTCTCACCAGGTTATTTAATACAAACATAAATATTTGGGTGAAGAAAGAGTAAAACCGTAATTTTAACTGGACAGAGAGTTTTGCCTTTTTTCTTTCTTTCTTTCTTTTCTTTTCTTTTTTTTTTTTTTTTTTTTTGGTAGGATTCTTTCTAATTTGCATTTAATTACTATTTTCCACGAAAGCAAATTTAATTCTTGACTTCTGTATAAGCCTTACAGGAAGACATTTTTGGGAATCCGCAAGAGTCGCTTAATGTGTCTCTTATTAAAATAATGGCCAGGAAAGTCAATGGGTGAATGGAAAGACAGTAATGTGTTGATTACGTTGAGTCATCAAGCAGAACAGATTGGGACACAATGATTGAGAGAAGCCGAGTCAAAAAGACGTAGCGAATTAAGACACAGACGTGTGCACAGTGTCTAACAAAATCCTGCAAGGAAACTCAAAAGGGATCACATATTTACTTCAAGTGTATTTTCAAGATGAACTCATTCTGAATTACCACTCTTTCCAAAACAAAACAAAACAAAAAAAGTAAATAAAATAAAATAAAATAAGCAGAGTATGAATCAGTTTGGAGTAACTGTCTTCACAGGTTTTCAGCTTGTTGTATCATCCACACTTAAAATAATGCTCTTAAACGTTCTGAAAATATTTTAACTCTTCTGTGAGTCTGACGAGAACACCCTACCAGTTAGCATTAGCACAACATCCTCTAAAATCTGTGTCAGACTGAAGCCCTTATATTCCCACACCCTGTCTCTGTATTCCTTACTTTCCTCATCATGGTGAGGCTCAAAACCTCACCAGACTCTTGGACTCTTTTCTTTCTTTTGTCCCCACAGCCCGATTGTCACCGAGTCCACTCGATTTAGCTCCTTCAATCCACTGCCTCTATCCGTTTCTATCAGTGCGATGATGCTTGCTTAGTGTTTAACCACGAGAGCAACAGCTTCTGGAATTCCTCCCTCCTTGAATCCACTTGGCACCTTGGATGAGATTAATTCTCTTGAAACACTTCTCATTTTTCTGCCATTCCCCTTGCTCTAAAACTTCTCATGACCTCAGGAGGTCTTTTGGGCTTTCACCATATTCGGGAGGGAGGCCTAAGGCCATATGCCCGGGCAATGGTGAAATGGAGCAGCAGATGTCCTTCCGGAGGGGCTAGGAGGCTCTGCCCGTGGTGAGAGGCCACCTGCCAAAGACACTCTACCGGCACAGGAAACGCAGCAAACGCGTCCAATGCAGCCACGGAAGCCCAAGCTCTCCAGCTCAGGGCACGGTGAGTTCTGAAGGAAGAGGGACCAAGGCACGGCCAAGCTGGGGGATATGGGCTCTGAGGAGCAGCCTCTGCTCCAAGCCAAGTCTGTTGGCTAAAACTCTTGGCCCAGAAACAGTAGCACAAGTCTCCCAATTTGTTGTTGTCATTTATGGAAGACCTTTCGGCAGCTCTCAGGGCTCCCAAACCATGAGGCCGTTGTCCCGTGCTCTTTGGGAGATTTCCTTCCACTCCCTTCCCTTCTCCCTGCCTGCAAAGTTGGGAGAGGATGTGTGCAAAGGAACCCAATACTCAGTGTCTTTCTCTACAATGCCCTACACCCTAACCACACTTAGTCAAACCTACCTGTGGCCTTGGGAGTTGGGGGCTTATGTTGTTCATGGTTAGGTCAGGGGGTTAGGGGGATGAGAAGGGACAAGACATTACATTTGCACCTGTTTCCATAATGACGTCACTACTTCCCTTAGGAAAGTCATGTAGGTTTCCCCACCCACCCTCTTCTTCTTCAAACCCCCCTGATCTCTCGTCTCCTTGTCTAGGCTCTACATGTGTGCCCAGCCGCTCTGGATCTGCTACCCACACTTCCTGTCTGCCTGCCGGCCTGGGGGGCCTGCCCATCGGCATTCTCTCTGCCCTTCAGCTCCCGTGCCCCGCCCCCAAGCAGAGCCCAAGGCCACAGTGGAGAAGGCAGGACTGAATACGCAGGTTAAAAAAACGGAGGAACAAATGAATGAACGGACAAAGGAACAAATGAATGAATGTTTCCCCACAAACCAAGTGTTTCTGTTTACACAGGGTAAGTAGAGGCACGGTTCCTTTTCTGAGATTGGAAATGAGTTTTGGAGACTGGGTAGACACACCAAATTCCCACCAAATGTCTTTAAATGCATAGTTATTATTCGATTTCCTAAAACACCCTTGGGCTTTTTCACTCAATTATAGTGCCTAGATTGGTAAGACAGTATGCCTCATACCGATGAAGCCGATTGCACGTTTTGGAATTCCGAAACAGTAGTTTCTGAGATAAATCCACTTTTTATCAAAGAGCTCTATGTTGAGATGCATTGTACACTTGTTTCCCAGAGTGGGGGAGTGCTTCCAGTGGTGACACGGCTGTCCCCTCCAGAACGCCAGCCCCTCCCTTGGACACCCTCCTGTTGCTCACATCTGCCAGCTTCTGCGCTCGCTCCCGGACCTTCGGTGCCCTTCCTTCCGTCCTCAGTGGGCCCCACATTTCAGCTCTGAATCACCAGCTCACAACCCCTGCCCCAGTGCCCTATTTGGGACAAGCATCTCTGGCTGACCTCAGCCCTCTCCCCTGTACACTGTCCTGGAATATTTACCCTCCGTTCCCAGATGCTGCTCTGTCAAATGACATTAGTCATGCCTCTGTCTCGGGAATGTCAATCTTAATTGAAAATGTGTCAGTTTTACTAACATAAACACCGAGATAGCTTAATCCAGCTTCATTGTTATCAGCCAACTGTTTGTTTTTCCTTAGAAACTGGAGATGCTCTTTAACTCCAAAAGAAAAGTTGTAGTGAATATAGATTTAAGAGGTTCCGTGAGTGAGACAGTATGTCTCGCAGTAAGGGAACTTGTGAGATACTTTTGCAACCGTACTCTTTGGCTGTTTAAAGTTGTGGTTGTCTCTTCTTCCATTACAAAGGAACTCTAGTTTCTAAGGGTATTCTCCTTGGCTGGTTCTGTTTGTAGGCACTGTTCATTACATAAAAATTAACATTACATATGGAATCCAGGCTCCTGGAAGGAACAGTGCGCATTTTTAATTTTTCTCTATTAGTCTGTCTGTATTCTTCTAATCTACCATGCCAGGAGCAAATTTTCTATGATATGTGTTTTTCCTTATAGGCGAAGCTTCTAGTACAAAAAAAGAGCAACCTTCTGTAGAGAATAACTTAGCCAAGGACACTGTGCTCCATCTTTCTGATGAAATACATATTTCCCATTAAAAGGCAAATCTGTCATTTTAAAAGGTTGAATTGGATGTACTTTAAAAATAATTCCAGCTGGTTAAAATGAGAGCATTGAAAAAAAGCTCAATAAGAATGTTCTCTTGGTCTGTAGTATTTTCATTTTCCTGAAGTGTGAATTGGATATATTTTCTTTTATTTTAAACCTTTTATCCTCAGTGTTTGAGTGAGTGGAACAAGTTTTAAAGATGAATTGGGTTCAATAATGCTATTGCTAATACTTCAAGTTTCTATTTCTGTACTATTATCTCTAGGGGGGGGAAAAGGACTATTTGACCTGATCCTTTTTCCCTGATCATGCAGGAAATGTTGGTATTTTCATACATTGTTTTGTCCCACATGCATTATTTCTAGACCTTCTATAGCTCTTCCTTTGACATCTTTGTCTGTTTAATACAATATTTTCATAAACTAAATGTCTGATTACATCCTGGAGAAACGGAGGCAAAGTATAAAGTATATATAACTTAAACTATGTAACGATGTTCTATAAAAGCCATCTATCTATGTTTACATTACGTACGCGCACACATACACTAGTAATATACAACCAGCGATTTGAGATTCACACCTCGATTCTCACATTCATAGTCAACTTGGATGCTGAGCTGTTATTTGTTATTTTTTCCAACAAAACAAACAGAAACATGAACACACAGAGTTTTCCACCAATTTTCAACTCATTTAAAGCTTTGTCTAGGCACATGTAAATTTTCTCCACTAACCACTGATGACTTCTGCGTCTAGGCTGTTGAAGAATGAGACGTGCAGCCTTCTTCCTCCGTCCCTGATGGACCACCATCAATTAACCCCACCGTTGTTTCTGAAGTTTACAGTGACGTTTTTATGGGCTAGCTTTCTCCTCGATGTCCCAGCGCTTCCTGAACTACAGTTAAATTTTTCATGTAAATGTTGGTAATGTGCACTTTCATAGAGTTTTCAAGATGAGATGAACACAGAAGCAGGCAAGTGCCCCCATCTTCCTGCACCTTTTTGGAGCTTAGGACTCTGGTTTCTTCCTCCTGGATTCGACTTTCCTCTTCGTTTCAGTCTAACTTTTTACCACCTCCCCTGGTGCCTGTAGGTTCCATCTCAGACCATGCTCACACCGCTCTCAAATCACATTTTTATCAGGACTCCTTTTCTTCTTTTTTCTCTGTCCTTCCTTGTTGGGTCTTTACTGTCCTCGCAGCCTGGCCCCAACTGAGCCACTGAAAACATCCTTCTACTCTGCACCCCTGATACCTGCCTGCCTCTGCCACTCGCATCCGTCCCCACTGTCCTTGGGGTTGCCTGCTGGCTTCATTCCCCCTGACTCTCACCCGCAGCCACAAGCCATTTACATTTCACGCTATTTGTCTTCCTTTGCTCACCAAGGGGGCAGGCTGTCAGCAACACTCCCTCAAGCTCCCACCAACACCTGAAAGGGCTAGCTGGGTCAAAGCCAACCCGGGTCCCTGCTGACCTGGCTGGCTTTGGCAATGCATCTGGGTGCCCTTCCTTCTCATTTCCTTGACTTCACATATGGCCTTCCCTCCCCTGGCCCTCCAACCATGCCCTTCTTCCCTCAGTAAAAGTAATCTGGCCACCTGATTAAAGTAACTGACATAAGGTGTACATGACTGATAGGTTGATAAGCCATCTCTACAGGAAGTCCTTTTTGGGAATTGACTAGAGCAAATGAATCTCTGACCTATAGAATGTATGGGGTAACATTCAGAGATCAGGAAGCTACTCTGGGTTTCTGACTGATTCTTTATCTCCTTGCCAGATAGGAGACTGGCTTTACCAAGTCAGCACTGCATTGTTGAGAAAGGCCACCCCACCCCAGATTATACGCAAGTATGCAGCTGCTCTAAATATGTTAGACGAAATAATTAAATTAAGGTTACTGTCACCATTTCAACCATTCATATGCAAAAGATACTTCCTTTTACCACAGTACCCACCGGTGACCCTTCATAACCTTACAGGGGGATACCTGAGCTGCAACTTACTATCTCCCTTTGCCATAACATGTTGAGATAATTATTCATGGAATATTTATTACATAGTTAAGGCAGTGGTTGGGAGACTCTTCTTTATCCTCTGGATAATATCCTTTGGGATATTATGACATGAACTCTTAGGAGGTAAAAAGCTCTTGTGCGAATGGGGAGTGTAACTCCCAGAACAGAGTTGGCTGTTCCCAATTCCGACCTCTCCTGGCCGGAGAGGGTCATGGGACACAGTCTTTAGCCCACGGCTAGAGAAATGACTTGGCTCTGAGCCTCAGCGCAGAAGAGGCTTGAGGAAATAGTGATGTGGTGCCTACCACAGCCCACATAAATGCACTCCTCCTAGCCTCCTGCTTCAGTGGGACTCTGTTAAAAAGCTTATAGAAAACAAAAATAAGAAAAACAGGGCTTGCCATTTGTATAGGAAATAGATTCTCAAGGAAAGCCGTAGGAGGCTGAATTGGAAAGCTTCTGGAAGGAATCACAGCGGCTGACTTGTGACACGTTCGCACTAACTGCACGAGGGCTTCTGAGGATGGAAGAATGGCGGCAGAGGGTAGACAGGGGAGAGACGGGCTGCCAGGAGCCAGGCGCGGAGTCCCTTTGCCGTTTTACAGAACGGATACTCAGCATTTCACAGTGAGAGAAGCGGAAACACAAAGGCCCAAGGCAAGTAGGATATTTGGTTTTAAAGAAGTGATGCGCTAAAGGTGTTTTTGTTTTGGTACAGAGACATGAGACTAACAAGGTATGAGTGTCGTACAAACTTCCTGGCATGTTTCTTTGAAATGCATAGGACATTATCTATATGAAAGAGTCTTCAGGGATCACAATTGTCTAGAAATCTTTAGCAGAAGCAGGAATGAGCCCTCTGCTCTTTTTCCAGCCTGAGGCACTTCAGTACTGGGGGACTCCGGTCCAGATGGAACTTTCCATATCAGACAGCACGATGACCATGGAACAGAGATGGACCAGCTTACCTCCTGCCTCCACAGCCCTTGCTCATACTGATCGCTGAGATGGGGCTCGTCCTTCCCATTTGGTTTATTTCCTGCCTCCCAGATAAGATCTGGCCAGTTCCTGACCCTCTGAATTGGTAATCCTATCAGGACTTTCTGGATACCGCACCATCCACTTGTCCTACAACTGACCTGCTTCAGGTCTTCCTGGGGTATCTGAATGTTACTCCTATTTTATTTTTTTAAGATTTTATCTATTTATTTGAGAGAGAGAGAGAGAGAGAGAGATCGTGCATGAGCAGAGGGGAGGGGAAGAGGGAGAGAGAGAAGCAGGCTCCCCACTGAGTAGGGAGACTGATGTGGGGCTCGATCTCAGGACCCTGGGACCATGACCTGAGCTAAAGGTAGACACTTAACCGACTGAGCCACCCAGGTGCCCCTGAATGTTATATCTAGTAAATAGATGATCTTCAGCAACTCTGTGCAAAAAGCCTTCAGTTTGGCTTTGCGCCTCAAGGCAGGAGAGACTCGGGGAAATAGTGATGTGGTGCCTGCCACAGCCCAAGTAAATCCATTCCTCCTAGGGGATGCCACGAGAAAGAACGCACTGTTCCCTAGCAGTGCCATTCAGGGAGAAATTTTAGGAGGCTCCAAGCAGAGAGACACCAGAGAAGTAGAGCCCAAACAGGACTGTTAGCTCTTTTCTGGAGTTCAATCCAAGATAAGCTCTCTTTCTCGGGCAGTTAATCTTGGCCCTGAAAAGAAGTTGCCAGAAGGGTTATTGATTTCAAAGCTACAAGCTCCTTGCAGGAGTTGAGGTCTAGCCAGGGCCTTGGGTAGGTTTTCAAGGTTAGAGATTTTTCTGAGCATATAAAGGAAAACCACGATTTCCTTCATAAATAGTAATAATTAGTGTTTGAATTTAAGTGAGTCGATGTTTACAACAAACGCTAATCTTTTATTTTTTTGGCATTTGCTTTTCTTTTACAATGTCTTTACATAGCATAGTGACACATTAATTTAGGGTTATGATTAGTAATTAATATGCAAAATGCAGTGAAGCTGTATTTATACTGTTATTTCAAGAGTTTTAAAAATATTTTCTAAAAGCCATGCTTTGGTGTGGTGTATTCTCTCCAATCCAATTGGAAAGGACGGGTTGACCAGATGACCCTCCCCAACAACCAGGCCATCTAGAAGAAAGCTATCACTGACACGGTAGGGGGCAGGAAGAGACAATTTCCATGGGGTTTTCCTTGCAAATCAAACCCTTCTAAGAGGTGGCAGGTACCATGAAATATAATATATCAGAGATGGCTCATGTTATGTTGACCCCCTTAAAAAGAAACAAAATTTCTCCTATGTGCCTTGTTTGAGCACAACTATTAAAAAGAAGTCCTGAATATATAAATGTATGAGTTCTTCTGTGAATGTGTAATAGCATTAGTTACATTTTTTTCATCTGTCTTGCAGTTATAACCACAGTCTAAAGCGACTGTATCTATCATGGATCGTCCCAGGGTAAAAAATAAATTTCCTCACAACAGAAAACTTTTAGGGGAAAAAAAAAAAAAAACAAGAAAAGAAAAACACGCATAACCAGCCTAACCTTTTAAAGGTCACTCAGGAACTCAAATCTTTATTTGAATTCATTATGAAATCAATGGAACCTTTGGTTAGATTCATGTAATTATAAATAACACAGAAGACCACGAGGAGGAAAAAAAAAAGTTTCAGTCATAAATCTTTCATAACTTCTGAAACTTCACTTCTCATTATCACATGGTTACATTTTCCACACCCAAGCAAGACTATTGTGTAATTGTGGATTATTTGGTCTGGCTAGCTGGCATATGGCCCAAGCTTTTATGAGTTAAAAAAAGATCATATAATCTGTCCTTTGATATTTAGGTTCATGTTTTTAGCAAGCTTGTATCTTTGCCAAGGAATGCATATTGAGTTAAAATCTTCCCCTTCACATGTACCGCGGAAGTTGTCACAGGTAAACCAAAAGCACGGGGAAAGGCATTTATTTCTCTTTCTCAAAAAACAGAGTAAATCCCAGTGTCAAAATATATCCTGGTAACTGCACCAATTCCAGCAGGGGAAATGCCAAAGGCCTGGCAACCGGACACGCGTCGGTATACACCAGCAAGCCTGCCGCAGTGATTTTCAGCAGCATTCGGTTTAGTTACCCATCAGAAGGATCACTTAACAATTCTGCTCAGAAACAACGCGGACAAAAACCCTCTCCGATCAAGGATACCGTTTGATTTGCCTTCACTAATAAGTGCCATAAATTATTTACAGAACTTCAAAGTCTTGAAACTGGTGAAGTACACCCGGGCAAAAGTAGAATTTGTTTGTTTATTATCAATTATTTACACAGTATGTTTTACAATATCTGATGTGTAGAAAAGGCATAATCCTGAAGAATGGCGTACAATAAAATTTATATTATGTTAATTCTGTGAAAGCTTAACATGGGCTCTCAAGTTGTAGAGGCCTTATTATGCAGTATTTATAAAGGCTTCAGTAACCGTCTCAATAATACTAAACTCTAAAAAAAAATCCTAAAACATATATTTGTTGATAAAGTCTAGGTAAGTGAGAATCTCTACACACACAATTTCTTGCATAACCATTGCAAGGGGATATCAAACCTATGACAAGACGGTGACTTCGAGACAAAACGGGATTCCTGCCCGACTAATAAAATATTTGTAACACGGGGTCACACACAATAGATGAATCAAACCCACATCTACCCAAATAGGTCAGCCAAAAAATAAACATGTCAATCTTTTTTAATCAAGCCGGCACTTCAAATCTAATATAGTAATTATAGATGAAAATGTTGTTCAGATTAAGAGCTACACCCCTAGGACACAGAGAATGTGTACCAGGCTGCTATTGTTTTTAATGTGCCTCCGGTCAAATGTGGTAAACTTCACACTTTTAACCAGTGCTGTTTGTAATAGATTGAATGAAACAGGTCTACAAAAGAATCAATAAATGTAAAGACTGGAAAGAATTAGAGAGGCTTGCAGACCTGTACCTATTGTCTGGGGGAATTAGATGTCAGTTTCAGTATTATAACTTTGACAAAGGTTTCCGGGCTTTAATTTACTAGAACGTATAATGGGCAAAGAAGGGGCCGGGAAACATAGTCGGTCTGAATATATTATTTAACAAACACTTTAATGAAGGTTACACACTTTTTTTTTTTTTTTAAATGCTGCTGACATATTCTTCCCATTCATTTTTCAGAACCTTGTTTATCAATGAAACACTCTTCTCTAAGAACAGTCTCCTAGGTTCCCCACATGCCAAGCCCGCGATGGCGTACTTCATGGCGAAGAGCACACTTGTGGGCACATACATTGCTTACCTTAGTGTCATGATGAAAGGAAAACTGGAACCCTAGCGCTAAAGTTAGCAAGCACACAAAAACGTGGTAATGATACGAGGATTAGGTAATTCTTTGTCTCGTACCTATGTTTCAATAGAACGAGATTTCACAGGAATTCTGTCTCTGTTTTTCTAGTGACAGAGAAAAGTTTTGGAACGCTTGGCAGCTGGCATACAGAAGAAAGATCCACGGCCTTTTTACTCATTTACTTATTATTTTTTTTTTTAACCTAAATCCATGGACTTAACCGTGCTTAGCCCACAAAGCAGTTGCTCTGTCCTTATACACATCCCAGATGCAATTTAGATAGGTTACATCCCCCCACACTTATCTTGGGAGAGGAGAAAACATTCCATTAATCAAAAACTAATGCAGAAACCCCCTTGGGAATAAATGGAAACCACATGGCAAAGTGAAAATTAGTGTTTTCTGTAAAACGGAAGAATGACATGTCAGAAAAGTAGCCAAAGTAGCCAGAGAATAATCAACAGATTGCTGGCCAAAAATGACTTGGGTCTCCGCTGACTTGCGCTGTATGCCCGTTGATAAGGAAAGGCACAAACCTTCTTGAAGTAAATAGCCTTGTCTGCTGTTCCACAGGGCTCTGACCTGACTTCCAGTAAATGTTAGCCAACCCATCAATAAATAAATAAGAGCCAAAAAGCCGTACCTTCGAAGGGGGCAGCAGGAGACAGAAAGACATCCCTTGTCTTCTAAGGGATTACAATCTAATAAAATGTCTTTCAGAGACTCTAAAGCAGGGTGGAAAACCTTTCCTAGGTAAAGACCCAGAGAATTAGTTAGGCTTAGTGGGTCCCAAGGTCTGTCACAATGATAACAGCTCTGACAAGGGACACAAAGCAACCATGGGTAAGATATAAACAAATGGGGGTGGTTATGTTCCCATAAAATTAGTCATGAATGCTAAAATTGGAATTTCGTGTGATTTTCCTATGTCACAAAATATAATCATTCTTCTGATTTCTTCTCATCTATTTAAAAATGAAAACTGATCCTTAGCTCAGAGGCCGTACCCAGCAGGTGGAGGGCCTGATTTGATCTGTGGGTCATTCTTGCTGAACATTTCCCTAAAATAATTATGTAATACCATAATGATACCTTGGCTCATACAATCATAACATTGCTAGTGTAAGCCATGATGGATGCAAAGGTAGGTTTAATATAGTCTATTCTAAAAGGCCATTATCTCTTTGAAGACAATACGATTATTCTGGGGGCAACCCTGGAAATAGAACCCCAATACAAAAAGGGCTTTGGCTCTTTGGCGTATAGGAGGGTCCCTGGCATGCAGGTGAGTATTCAGGCTCAAGTTCAGCCCAAGAGGCTGGAAATCCATACTGATTTCCACTGAAACTGGGAAGCATTTATGGGTCACCATGATGTAGAGGTACACTAACCGGAACTGTTGCTACAGTCTAGGTTTCCAACCATCCTAAAAGGATAAACAGATACTTGTTTCAATAATTATAGATAAACCAGCTGCACGAAGTTTGGCCATTGAGTTATAACATGTGCTGGGAAACGATAATTCCCAGCGGGATGATCTGTCCCTGTATTTTAAGGGAGGCTGCCCTTGAGACCGTCTGGTGACCAAGGGCATGCTCCTGAATGGAGATGACGACAACGGGCCGTCTTAGCAGAGGAAGGGGCTTGAGAAAAAGCAAAGGAATGGGGAGCACACGGTTGTGAGGGGTCAAGGAAGACTCAGAGCACCTCAAAGGCTGACTTGGTCATAGGCAAGAAATAAGAATAGATTCTCTCATAAGAGGACTTTGAACACTACCCGGAAAAGTTTGGACTCAATTTTTACGCAAATGAATGCCAAGAATTTCAAGCTCTTCTTACACAAAGGAAATTTCAGGAGAGTTGAAATCTTCTTTATAGCCCAAGTTCAGTAATACTCTAATCACAAAACGAAAACTTTCATAAAATAATTTAACACCCTACATTTATTTCTAAAATCCTTCTGATACTGCTCTGAATAAAAATCAACTTGGCTTTTATAACACACAGATAAAATAGCTGAACGAAGTGTCGGTGGATTTCTGAATAGGGCCCAACACAGGGCAGGTGCTCGATAAATAGGTAAATGATTTTACATGACCTTTCCCATCTATACCAGTGTCAGGCAAACGAAACAAAGCCTAATTTTGACATTCAGGAGAAACTAAAAGAAATGTATCCTTTGATAGGATATGAAAATCTTGGAACCTCAAATAATCCCCATTCTCAACATATTTATTTGGATAGGCAAAATGTAAGTTATCCCTTGGTTACCTCATTGATGATGTCACTCTTAACTTTCAAAGAACAATTCCATTCAGTAAGACGTGGCATGTGAAAAAAAAAAGTTAGGCTTAGAAACAGAACTGACATTTAAACTTGCCACATTCAGGTAACTTTAATTCTCAAATATCCACTGGTCTGTTCATTGTCATCAGAGTACAGTTATAAATGGATTATTGGCTTCAGCCACCTGGTGAACCTTATTAGAGCACTGTACTATAATAAACCATATGAAATGACATGTTTTAGAGGACATCCGATTATAACTCTGCTGAATGAGGGGCCAGGAATTTTAGTTGTGTTCCTATGTTTCCTACCTCAAGCTTTCAGAGGTCAGTGTACGTACGAAACAGTGAATATTTGTTCAGATGTCTGTGTGCTGATTTGTGACACTGTTTTCTGTGCTTATCCGAGTCACTGATATACCCAGAGCTATACTAGAAATATCTGTACTGTCAGCGCAAATTAATTTGGGAAGTATTTGTTGAGCCTATTCTAGGTGTCTAGAATTAATGTTTAGGGGAAATAAAATTTAAGGAGTCAAGTGAGGGAATGACAAGTTTCTTCTACTTGAAATTTGTGACTACACTCAATTTTTATTAAGACGTGTATATGCATGCAATGTTATATTTATAGAAAAAAGAAAAAGGGAAACAGAACCCAAAGCACAGTATTTGTTGATCTTCCCATCTCATTAGTTATTTTTAGTGATTTTTTTAAAAGGAAACTACAAATCAGTTTTTAAGAATCACTAAAATCTTTAAAAGAAAACACCCTCATGGTAAAACCCCCCAAAAGTGAACTTGAGAAGGTAAGATATTCACCTTCTCAATTCATAAATCTGACTCTGAGTAGGGGACAGAATTCTGGATGGAGAGGACGTTAGCATCACTCGGTTCTCAGTAGGGCCCCCTGAAGGACGAGCCTACGTGTGGGCTGCGTGAGCACAGTCACGCAGGCGGGCATACGTGTGCACACACAACACGCACACACAACATGCACATACCAACACGCGTGCACGCACTCCAACTGAATTGCAGGCATGACTAATGATGCCGCTTCAGAAACTGCAGTTCACACTCTTTTGGAAGTGTTCCAGACCGCCAAACGCACCAGCTTCTGAGACGTGTGGGGGGGGGGGCGATCTGAAACCATGTTTACGCAGACCTACGCTTAGAAAATCCTCAGTAATAAATCTGGGGCGAGTCTGAGACTTCGGTGCCACATGCAGAATTGGTCTCGTCTCCAGGTCACAGACTGCAAAGTCCCCAGGTCTTTTTTTCTAGTGGGTCTTCTCCCTCAACTTTTGACTTTCTTATCTATGTATATCTAAAAAAATCTACACCTTGGTGTGTCTGGTTGTGCTGTAATAATATGGGTGTGGTGTCTCGCATTAAAATCTCCCACTCATTACGCAGTCTATGCATCATAGAACTTTTTTGTTGTTGTTGTATGAGACAAATTGTAAAGCATTGATGTATGGTGACATGTGAACGATTATACCCATTAATCCAGAAAAGCCTCACCAAGTTTTTTTTTTTTTTTTTTTACTGGACGTAAACAGTCCTCCAGTACAAGGGAAAAAGAGGGCCCCCAAGAACTGCGCATCAAAGTCACTTGTTAAAGTCTAGCATGTGAAAAAGTTGAATAGCATGATATCTCACAATAAATTTTGGTGGGTTTCAAACATACATGACAGAACTATATCAGTTTCAATGTTTTGATTTTTTTCATATAACAAGATGCTCAACTGATTCTCATTCTCGCAGTCTTACAGTTTTTCCTTAAATATGCCTTACCATTTAAATACTGAACATAATCCTCTCTTAATTATTGTATCCAGTTTTTGAAAAGCTGCTGAGGGATTAGCAATTAAGTTCCAGTTTCACATGGACGTGACATATGGACATGTGACAAGCAAAGTGGGCACGAGGCAATCAGCAAATAGTCATTCGGCAAATAGTCATCGCACATCTAGAATACTCAGCGGGACTGGGTGTTTTGGAGAAGACTGCTGGCTTGCTCCGAGAAGCCCTAATCATTAGAGGACTCATGTACCATATCATGCTTTCCTCTTTGCAATTACTTAGTTTCGACACCCTGACCATTTGATACTGTGAAGTCATTACCCTTTATTTCTTGTCACTTTTGCTTTTTTTAATTGCTCATTTAGTTATATGCAAAAGCACAGCAGCTCACAAAGTCATACTCAGTCCAGTTCAAAAGAGCTACCCCTAGCCATTCTTTGCAACTTATAAGTGATACCCACCTAGAGTAGGTTACACACCTCTGGGGGACAAGCACAAGATTTTACTAGGGCATTAAAAGTCCTGAGAGATATGGAGCCATTTCTGGGCTTTTAACTTAATGTTGGAAGATGACCTGAATACTAATAAAAATCTGGAGGTATCCTGAGATTTTTCAAAGAGGCATCTAAACCTCTCATCTACAAAAATGGAAACTGAGGCCCAGTGAGTTTAATCGACTTAGCTAACAGCATACATTTAGTGACAAATTCTGAGTTAGAATGCAGTTTTCCTGACTCTCAAAAAGTTCTTCATCTTATTTATCTAAGTTTTAAAATACCTATAACAAATCCTGTGAGGCAGAATGAAAAAAACATATTTTTCCACACATATATATTATGCGTGACATATAACATGTATATAATACATGCTTACATTTGGTTGTATCTCATTTCACTTCTCCTAAGTTATCGAGGCTTTTACAATTATATTTTAAAACAAACTTTCAGAGTGAAACATTTAAGTATTACATTACGGTACAAAAAAGCCTTGGAAACACAAGCTTAATTTTTGGTGCTATTTCGCATAGGTTGTTGTTAACATGCCACAAGCTGTAGACACTTAAAAATACTGTTTAATTTTCTTTAATCCATTTCGTTTTATGGATCTAAAATGGCCATCAGACAATAATACAGCAGTTTCCATAAGGAATAAATTGTTACTGCTTGACAAAAAACTCTTTTTATGCTAGAAGAGGGAAATATAAAAATGTCTTTTTCATATAATTATATTAAAAAATGTGTTAGTATGTTCTCTCATATTACAGCTGTTGGAACGTTTTTTTTAAGCCCCTGACTTAAGAGCTTTCCTTTCCTTCCTCATTTTTTCCTAATTAATTTCTGTTCAACCAAAGAATTCTTTCCTTTTATGGCTTCTGCTATCATAGCAATGCCTTCGTAAAATGAGCAAGCCCATTTCTGAGCTCTA
Source organism: Mustela nigripes (assembly GCF_022355385.1). Lineage (NCBI taxonomy): Eukaryota > Metazoa > Chordata > Mammalia > Carnivora > Mustelidae > Mustela > Mustela nigripes. Next base: position 12,587,809 of record NC_081574.1, on the reverse strand, counting down.
CTCTTCAAATAAATAAATAAATAAATAAATAAATAAATAAATAAATAAAATAAGGCAGGCACAGAAGGTAAAAAATGTTTCTAAGAAGGGTCCCCTTTAGGTGTTACTCCTCATTTCAGGGGAGTTGACAAATAAGTATGATTCTCTGGAAACACGTAAGTCTTCTGCTCTCCCAAGAGGGACACAGTGTTCAGAAACAGAAATGTAACCATTTTTAGATATTAACAGCTTCACAAACTTTGTCCTACAGGGAAGCATCTGCTATTAATAAATTTACTATATGACTTGTGATTATAGCCTTGCTTTTGTTAATAATTATTCATTAAAGTGTTAAAAAAAAAACCTAGAATGAATTTAGAATGTCATTTCTTCAGAAGATTTGTATTCTTGTATTCTCTCGTATTTATTTTAGATTTTAGATTATAGTTTAAATATCCAGAATTAATGATGTTTCCTTATGTACTTTGCAAAGTTTACAGACCATTACTTTTAATCTCTTTTTTCTTTTTATGCTTTGAATAACTGCTTTTCTTTTTAAAGAATAAGGGAGGAAAATCTGTTTAATTAAATAATATAGTCAAACAACTGCTCTTTTTATACTGCAATTGCATCACTATTGAAGAAAAAGGCAAGGCATAAAACTCAACTAATTAATTTTATTAAAGATCTGAAGAAGCAGTGCTATCTTTGCCAATACCTCCTACCTTCATCCTCACACCAACTGCCTAGATATTAGAAAATCTGGAGAAACGAGATGCCTAACACAAATTATTCAACAGGGTAAAATTCTATATAAATATATACAATATTTATGAGATACATTAGTATATTTCCTACCCAAGCTATCTGAGCTCATATAAACAGAATTAAAAAAAAAAATCTCACTGGCATGAATCAGCACTCAGTTAACACAAACGCAGTGATCAGTATCGATCAAGATGTCAATAAATTGGCCGCACTGAGATCTACTCCTTCCGTGCATGTATGTGCGGTTTAGCTTTACGTATATAAGCAATAGACAATAAATGTAACAAGTTCCAGAGAAGTAATTTGTTATTAAAAACATGCAAGTGATCTCCTATTATTAAAATAGAAGCCTATTTTCCTGCAGCATAAATTCAACAGTATCGATCAGTAAATATTAGAAGTTATTGTTTGAAATAGGCAGATATGTAGAAGGAATAATCAAAACAATGTACATATTTTAAAGTGATAATCAATCAATTTTATCACAATATTATCCCTTGCGCACTTAAACCTACCAACTTTGCCTACCTTCTAACACATACTGACAGAAAGTTAGCACAAGTGTTATATATCCTACGGACTATCCACACACACACACACATAGGAAATTTGATCATCCTAATACTTGAGGTCAGAAGCACCATCTAACAAAGAAAGTTTTTCTTTTCTTTGAATTAATTGCAGCATTTTCCCATTTCAGCTCCCATATATAAAGGAAGCTTAACTGTGTGCTTACAATTATAGTTCAGGCTAGACTCCATTACTTTAATTATCTTACAATGAACAGAAAAATCTAATGTACGGTAAATGTAGCTCTCTTAATAGAAAAGCAGATTTTAAAAGCATTTCCTTTTTGCAAAAGTAGCTGGACACACTCTAGTCAGCTTTTGTATTTTCTGTATACAACTGGTGTTTCATTTTGAATTACTCGAGCACATTGCAAAGTGTACACACTGTAACAGGAGGTCAAGTTTCACTCGGTGAATCAATTCAATATGAGAAGCAGAAATTTCCACGGAGGGAAGGAAATTGCCTTAAAGTCCGTTGGCATCATTTGGTTTCAGCCTCTCGCCCTGAGTGCTAGGACCAAACGCGTGGAGTGTTCCAACCCTGCCCCGCGCTACTTCGCAGAGCACGAGGCTTGAAGGGCTGTTAGAAAGAGTAAGGGCAGAGTTGCCCCTGATGAGCTCGCTCTCAGTCTGGTGAGACTACCCAGGAAGGACTAACAGGACTGCGGTGGCTAAAAGGCCTTTGTTGTCTAGGTAAGAAAAGGAAAGTTGTTTTGTTTTCCTTTTTGATTTCGTTACTCAAATGCTGACCTCAAGTTCAGAAAAGCCAAAGATTCAGTGTGACTCACACAGCCTTTGATCAGCTTCCCAATATAGTCTGAATAACAGATCATTGTAAAAAAAAAAAAGAAATATGTAAAACAGTTCCGTTCAAACAGGGCTAAGTGTTTGGAAAGAACTCTATGTTTCTGCAACTGTGCCATCCACTTAAAACATTGTTTGGGGGCTGATCAGAAGCCAAAGATGGCAGTGAAGTTCATGGAAGTGAGGAAATGAGTTATTTTGCTTCGAGGACCAGATAGATGCAACAAAGAGTAAATTAAATGATATCGAGACTGCTGGAAGATACGGCGCCCCTGGGTGGCACCATTAGTTGAGTGTCCGACTTTTGATCTCTGCCCAGGTCTTGATCTTGCGGTTGTGAGTTCGAGGGTTAGGCTGGGCTCTGTGTGGGGCGAGGAGCCTACTTAAAAAAAAAAAGAGAGAGAGGCACCTGCGTGGCTCAGTCAGTTAAGTGGCTGCCTTCAGCTCAGGTCATGATCCCAGGGTCTTGGGATTGGGCCCCATGAGGGGTTCCTTGCTCAGCCGGGAGCCTGCTTCTCCCTCTCCCTCTGCCTGCCTGTCTGCCGCTCCCCAGCTGTGCTCTCTCTCTCTCACAATCTCTCTCCTTGTCAAATAAATACGTAAGATTAAAAAAAAAAAAAAGAAAGAAAGAAAGAAAGAAAGAAAAAGAAAAGGAAAGGAAAAAAACTGATGGAAGATAGACCAAGACATATTTGTAATCCTTCTTTTGACAGCTTCTGTCTTTCCAAAGATCTGAATGGAATAGTTTCCACACGATTATAACACACTTAATTCTAAATCAAGAGAGAAAAGAGACTAATATTTCCATTCACTGAGACCATATCATTTCTTCCCTGCGAGGATTCGTCAGAAAGTTCAATCTATACTTCCTCCAAAAGAGGACAAAGAATGCTGGGTAATATAAAGACAAATAAGAGAAATAGACCAGCTCTGTTTATTCTGAAAAGGTTTGTTCAACTCTTCAAATACACTTTAATCTCTCAGACACTAAAAATCTGCATCAAAGCCATAAGAAATCGACTCCTTTTCTAAAATACATTCAACCATACATCCCTTTATTGTCCTAATGCTATTTTCAGCATCATCGGGTATGTTTTTTTTTTTTTTTAAGTGCTTACATCTTTGATATAATGGTCATTTTTAGGGATTTTTGGTGCCTTTGTATGATCTTATCTTGCTTCTATAGCCAGTTGTAAACTCTTTAAGGAAAGAAACAGCCCACGTTAAGTCCCCAGGGGCCCGGTGGAGTGATTTGCATACTCAGTAAAAGGATTTGATTAACTTCTATCCCAGAAATTTCAGTCTTAAAAACCTGGGGATCTACTGGGAATGCACTTGTAATAACCTTCTAGTACAGCCTGTTTAAAAATCTTTGTTGTACAAAAATATTCTGCTTGTCTAACCTAAAGCACTCTTGTAATTTCAAACCATTTCTTACAATATTGAACTTTTTGAAGTTGGGGAATCAAACTGCTGGTCAGCATTTTACAAAATTTATGAAACATTTATTTTGGAATAATAAAATAGGCAGAACTACCAGTCTGTATCAAGATAAAAACTTATAACTATTGGTTTTTTTATATAAATGTAGCAAACTACATTTTTAGTTTTAATACAGAATATATTTTCAACTTTACTACAAACTTGGATACTGGAGGATACTAAGGTGTTTTTTATTCTCCACAAAAGATCAAGTACACTAGACCACTTGAATAAAAAAAAAAAGAAACAAATATTTAAAATAAATGCATGTTGTAGTAATTATAATTTAGATAAGCTTTGCTGCTTAAAAAAAAAAAAAACAACTTACAATCTTGGCATGTTTCTACTCAGGACGGTTCTGTAAATATGCCCATGGTTCAGGACATGGTAGAAATGAAAATGCTGATAAAAAATGGACATATGTTATCTGGTCTCTCAGTATGTTAAACTTCAGCTGAAATAACTAGAAAAGAAGGAAAGGAAATTATCCTTCTCCAATCCATTTCTTATCATTCTTGGAGACTTCCCCTGAGTTCATGGGAGTAGAAATTATTTCTATCAGAATAGTTCTTGGCTCTTCAACTGCATATTAATGAATTATAATCAAGGTCCTTTGCTCAAGCAAGAAATACAGACAAGGACCTCTAGCTCCATCCTTCCTGAGCACAAAAGCACTGAATCCTTTAAATAACGAGCTGGTTAGAAACAATGCAGTGTCTCCTAGATGGGTTCTCTGGTGACAAAGGTAGCTTTTGATTATTTCTCAGGAAATTCTGGTTTCCTCCAAACTGCAGTTCTAATCTTTGAAAACCGATTTCACCCTTAATCTTCTGCAACGCCACACTATTTCAGTGGTTAATGTAAGTTAACTATTCAAGTTCCATCTAATATTCTCATCAAACTCCTCACGGGAAGAAAGACTCAATTCTACAAACATGTTTTTCTTCATCCAGTCTTATTTTTCTATAGATTACAAAAACAAACCAACCCAACATTTAATTCAGATTCCACAGCTTTTTGGCATTTCTTATAGCAATTGCTATTATTTCTTTCTTAGTCTCCTGAAGTGAAAACATTTTGGAGAAAACAAGAAGTCCCACACCATGAGGCAAATTGCTTCTAGTTGGGTTTAAGTTAAACATGTCGTGTTTAGAGATGTGATCACATCACCGATTCCTCGTTTCTTTTTACTTTCGGCTAATCATTTAAACCCTCAAAAATGTTAATCATGATACTTAGGTAAAAAAATATTGAAAGAAAATGTTTAGGATATTATAATTGGTAAAACTGAAGAATAAAGAAGCTATCTCTGCCAAGAATCCTGAAAGAGTTGCCCCAAAGTCAGATGAAGTCCACCCAATGAGCGAACCTCTTGTGGGAAACGTCCAGAAGTCTGACTCTGAGCAGCAAGTTTGTCCCCGCAGGTATGATGAAATCTAATATTTCCGTGTAACGAATCACAACATATGTAGTTTTAAGTTATCCCATTCTGGAGCACGCTTATTTGATTATCTTTGGAGTTCAGTCTTTGGTTTGTCCTAATTAAAATAATTCCATTAAAAAGAAACATGTATGCAACGGTGAAAAAGGGTTTGGCTTGGGTCCTCTTCAGCTCATTGGAACAGATGAGCGATATGTTGGGTTTACATTATTCTGCCTGTTTGTTCACAACGTTTGGATAATCTGAAAACCCAGATTTAAAATAACTAACCATGTGCCTTCCACAGTCTTTTCACATGTACGATCTCACTTCGGTCTTCCAATGATCCTAGTGGGTAGGTATTTTACAGAGGTGGGACTCAGGCTCATAGATGTTACCTGCCTAAGAACACACAAAGATAAATAATACAGCTGAGCTCGGAAGGCACCCAGGGGTTTCCGTTCAGAATCGTGCTCCTGAAGATCATAGTTTTAGTAGGTGAGCTCCTACTGTTTGCCATTTGGAAGAACTAAATCAACTAGAGATGCACATTATCTGAAAAATAATCCTGTCAGTCTAGGAATACACTGTTCCTATGCCAAGGACTTGCCACAACAAAATTTTCTATGATTAGTGATTATCTTGTGATTAGTGATGGTCCCTTTGTCCCCTTTGGTAACCCTTATTCTACCTCCTAGAACGTCCACACGGACTCCTAGAAATCTGTGCCTTCGTGTTCTCTGTACTGTGTCACCCTGAAGTTATTCTCTCCTTCACACAGGACAAAATTCAATATTTAACAGTTCAAACCTTAGAAATAAGTGACCAGAAGATATTACATATAACTGATCAGGAGATATTAACATTTTAATAAGGAGTAGTTCACTCACCCAAAATAGGAATGAAATTCTATTGGGATAATTTAAGTAGCACAGAACAAGTGGTTCTGAAAGGAAAGTGTTGCCCTTCAAATGATATCATAAAAAAAAACAAAAAACAAAAAACAAAAAACCCAGCCATTTATTGTTAGAACCAAGTCTAGAATTTTCATATCCTTTCTCACTGCTGAACTAGGAGCGTACCAACACCCAATTGTACAATGCAATATTTTTCATCAGCAATAATTCTTCAAAAGGAGAAATTGCATTTTATACATGTCTGCTAGGATCTCCTTAAATCCGTCAGATAACTGTTTACATCTGAGCACACAGACATGAGACCCCGATTTACGTTCTAAAGCCAAAGCACATGCTACCCAGTTAAATCTCTAATTTTCTTTTTTTAACAACCAAATTAAAACAAACAAGCAAAAACATCGGCCCAAATCATAATGGGACATTTACAACTGATTTATTTTTAATGAAATAATATTGGTGATTGAGTATGCATTGTATATATTTTTACACTTGTCAAAGGTGATAGGAAAATAAAGCAATGCTGAGCATAAATAATCTGACACAACCTGACCACCATCTTGTAAACAGCTGCCTTAAATTCATAAAGATGGTCTGCACATAAATGAAGGAGTCCATTTAACTACACTGACCTATTGGCTCCGCTGAAAATCAGTTATTTCTTTTTAAGTAAACACCCTCCACAGGGTCAAACTATTGGAATTTTATATTATATTCTGGAATTTCCTTCCTGAATATTACATTCTGCTACTTTACTTTTTTTTCTTAACAGGTTTGATTAACTTTATAAAGAGGTGGTCAAATGCTGACCATATTAGAGGTTTGGTTTTGATCTCCTCACTAATACTGGTTTTGTTAAGAAGTTGAGCTCTGCGGCTCCCGCAGAGAAAAAAGAGGAAAACAATTAAAGACTCCCACAGGAGGCCCCATCTTTCAGCAGAAGATTTGGGGAACATTCTCATTCATATCCAGTCCCAGCCAAATGTCTTTTAAGGATGTTCGTTTAGTGAGCCATAGCAGGCTTTGGTTTTCTATTATTTCGTATTGTTAGGTTCAAGGTTCAAGGGGAATCGTAAAGGAAGAAATGAAATAGTCCTGATTGGTTTATGTATACAGAATACTTGATTGCAATTCCTGAAAAGTTGTTTCATTCTTTCAAAATCTTAATTGCTTTGTTACTTTCTCTGGTTGCCAGGTTTTGATTTGTTTCAATGTTACAAAGCTGGCTCGTTCATATACCCATGCGGATTTAAAAAATGAGGTTATCCCTCACAAATTAAAAAAAATTCCTCAAGAAGTTTTCTGAGACTAGATGATAGTCCCTACGTGGAACAACAGTTGAAAATAAAATAAAGTAAAATAAATAAAAATAAAACAATTTATGTGTTTCAGGAAGATGAAAAACGAGATTTCATTAAAATGAAAGAACCTGAAATTAAATGTAATTTAACAAGTCTAAGTTCCCAATAAAAATACTTGGGGGGAAAAATACCCGCTATCCAGGAGGACAATACGAAGTAATTTATATGTTACATGCCTACTGCATCATATTGAGATGAAAAAGCCTGGACATTTATTCACATACAATAACTTTATGAAACGTATTCAACTTAAAGAACTATAAAAAAAAAATGCTCTCTGTACCCTGTAGCATCTGGAGATGCTATAAAGGAAGACAGGAAGGCTTAATCACCGCATAAATGTACGCTAAAGAAAGATGTCAAAGTGGGATCTCAAACAGATAACTGAAGTATAGCAACAGATAAACATCACATTAACTCGACGCTTGGGGAAAAACACAGGCAAGCGATGCAGACGCATGGGTGAGATTATCATTCTCCACCAACGTGTAACTAAATCTCAACATTTTCAAGTTCAAGTCATTTGGTAGAAACCAAGGAAAAAGCAAGCATTAAAATGTTACAAACGAAAACAAACTTTGCAAAGCCACATTTTCCTAATTCAGAGTTCACCTTATTCCGAGAAGAAAATCCTTCATTGTTTTCGTTTTTTGTTGTTTTTACGCTGAAAGCAGGTTTTATCCAAATTTCTAATGTGCGTGCAACTGTAACTATTAAGGACCCCAGTCCCACAAATACTTAAGGAAATACTTAGAACAAGCTGTAATTTAGTGAAGTGGATTCCTGCCCGTAATACAAAGCTGAGACTATCTAACCTTCTGGGGGGGAGAGCACAAAAGTGGATCTGAATGTGAGGTCTGAAATAATGACAAAGGTTAAGGTTTCCTGACTAAGCCACAAACATACGCAAAACTCAAGTGAAAGCCTAAAATTAAAGAAACATTTTATCCCATAATATTCAATGTGACTCACTGGGTTTTAAAAAGAAACAATATTTAGGAGACAGAGATCGTATTTAAAAATTTTATATTTCACACATACACACAGATGCACAAAGACGCTTTTTGAACTTGAAAGTTGAATCAGAGGATTAAGTATTCTGTGAGAAGGAAGTGATGATTTCAGAGCGGAGAGTACTTTGAGGTTTGCAGTACATTTGGTTGTTCTGTTGTATAAATTACCGTGTTGTATTTCATAGTAATGAAATGTTTAATAGCAGACATGGATTCTTAAAAATTCCTGTTCTATTACATGTTGTTATTATACAGCATTTGTCCCCAAGAGTGGATACAGCAGTTGAATTAAGAAGTGCCTCTGCATTATCATTCTTTCATTCCAGCTGTGGGACGGAGGGATATTTTAAAATTAATTCAAGGAACAAACAAGAGCACGCACTGCTGACCCACTCTGGTTTGGGTTCATCTGGGCCATACATTCCAAGTGAGTTTAAATGAACAGGCATTATGTAAATAAGCATTGCTAAATAAAAGGCAGCCCTCGTGTATTAATCCAAAGCCTGGGGTGCTTTTAGAGCAGGCTGGAGACAATCCCAGACACCTGGCTTTTGAAAGACCACCAAGAGAATAAGTAAAAGCGGTCCTTAAAAGCAGTTTGAAATTAAATCTAACTTAAATGCAAGATTCAGATATGCTTTTGCTCAGCGTTTTTTAAGATTTCTTCTAGTTCCTTAATACAAAAATTTTCACTTTGCAGACACTAAACTGTTCTTGAGTCAGTGAATATGTAAGAATTAAAATCCTATCAAGAACATGGCTGAGAACAAATGATTACACTTACTGTTACAAAATACAAACTCGGGTACATTTCCTTCACGTCAGTACTGACTTTCACTTGTGTCTATTTGGAATGAAAAAGTTACAGGTATGTCTACATGAAGTATCATCACCTGTGTAAAAAGCTGATCTATGGAAATTAACTAGAAAAAAAAATTTAGAATGTCTAATTGGTCCCAGGATAAAATACGTAGCCATAATTGTTTGGGAAAAGTGGAGAGCTTCACAGATACTATAGGAAAATGATTATGAAATTGTTTTTTTTTTTTTTTTTCTTCAGAGAAACAAGTAATGAGCTCAACTTATTAGTGTTTTTAAACCACTTAACGAACATATTCCAGAGCTAACAAAATTAGTGTTATTAAATTTAGAAGGGAAGCACACGTTTTATGAGGAATTAGAAGGCCTACAGAAAGAGAATTCCTGAACATGTAAGACATGGATTTTATGCAGAGTTAGGATGTCTATGTGTAGGTTCATATTTCTTTAATTCTATTAAACTTTTCCTTGGGGGAGAGCTACTGTCACATTGTTTGAATCACGACAAAATCCACGGAGAAGATCAACAATGCCATGAAGATAATGAACTTCCGTTGGCCTCTGTGGAGCAGGTTGTAAAATTTATAAGGAAAGTTCTACCCCTGGCCTGCATAATTTTTTGGTGAGGCAGTAGAAATTGATGCCATCTATCTAAAAGAATAAAAGTGGGCAATTTAGTTATCTGAATGTTCTCAGCCTCCACAAATCTTGGAGACATTTGGGCTTATGAAAGGCACAGAAGTTGAAGGTATGGATGTGTGATCCCATCATCTGTTTGTTGAGTAGCTGTTATGGATGAAATATGGTGTTCTGTTCTGTAGGATGAGAGAGAATCACAAATCACCATTCGCGGCCATGGAGTACTTGTAATCTATTAGGAAGACACACACATTCTGCATACATAAAGCACTTAAAAGGTGTTTTAACAGGCGCTAACTCTCCTCAGAGCAAAACCTTTATGCCCAAGTGTGTAAAATACTGTACAGAAGTCTGTGTCGTCTGTGTCTTTTGCCCATTGACTAAATCCTATGACTTCTCTGGAATAGTTTAATTGTTGGCTCATCTGAACCTCAAAACTTTCCATAAGCAATATCAACTTAAATATTTATAAGAGTAGAATAAGGAGCACCTGGTTGGCTCAGTGGGTTAAGCCTCTGCCTTCAGCTCAGATCATGATCCCAGGGTCCTGCGATCGAGCCCCACCTCAGGCTCCTTACTCGGTGGAGAGCCTGCTTCCCCCTCTCCCTCTGCCTGCTGTTCCCCCGGCTTGTCCTCCCCCCTCTCTCTCTCTGTGTGTCAAATAAATAAATAAAATATTAAAGAAAAGAGTAGAACAAAAGAAAACATTGAAGCCTAATATTTTTTAACAAAAGAAAAATCATCTCTAATTTCAATCATGATTTGAAATCACATAATTTGAGAATTTCCAGAGTGTTAGCAGAAAATTTGCCCAAATACAAGGAATTAGAAGCATCCGCTTGGCTGAAGCCAAAGAATAGTGGGTGGAAACGGGGCCTGGAGACGTGATTCTCTGAGCAGCTCCAAGGGTAATGTTGAGTGGGAACTCCAGAGTCAGCTGGGCCGAGGAATTTGTTAGATCTATTTTCACACCGAGTACGGGGAAGTGTTGAGGACTCCTTCATCTGGCTCAATCTGGGATCCTCCTAAATGCACATCAAGAACAATTAACTGTATCGTTGAGTCTCAGTGCCTTAATCTGACGATGGGATGGTAATATCTCATCCAAGGCCAAAGGAAACAAGGAGCCTTTATTAAGCACCACCTGAACACCAGCATCGGTCATGCTGGGTGAACATGAGTCAGAGTCCTCTGCTCCTGGCTTGACCTAGGGGAGGGGTGGGGCAGGGCGGAGGGGGAAGTCTCTCATGGGCCAACTTATGTCACTCATGATTGATTCTCACAGGTCACCTCTTCTGGGAAATAACTTCGAAATGATCATCTCTAAAATCTGAATATCCCTCCTGCCCATCTCAACAGGCTTAAATAAAACGGTGTCTTTTATCTTAAAAATACACATATGGAAAGAGTTCCCCCCAACTCTAAAACACTATTCAAAGGTCAGAGGCCATTTTAACAAATAATAGTAACAGTTTAAAACTTGTGATTCTAAAAAAATAAATATATTCACTTTCCAACCGAAAAACATTGGATGTATTCACTTCTATAATGTTAATAAAAAGTTAACACTTCTTCAGCATTAACTCTGTGCCAGCCATGATTATAATCTCTTTACATGTATTAAGTCATTAAGCCTCAGTACAAACCTCTGGGGTAGGTAGGTACTATTATTATGCCCACTTGAGGTACATGACATTGAACTACAGAAAGTATGTTATTTGCCCAAAGTCACATAGGCAGTAAGTGGCAGATCTGTAATTCAAATACCCACACTCTTCCCTCCCGTGCTCTACTACCTCTCCCATGTGTCATTTATAGGATCCTTCATTCTCTCACCATGTGTTACATGCCTACTGGAAACTAGGCTCTACGCTAAGCATCATGTCTTTTGTGGGTGACGATGCTGGTCTAATAGTACATGGTCACACACATGGTCACACATACATAGGATACTTATCCTATGCATTTCCTCAGACCTAACCATGAACTACAACATCTAATGCGTTTACGGCTTTGTTAATTTAGGCAAACTAAGTCATTCACTGTGCAACACACAAAGGGTGAAGCAATCACATAGCAATTCATTAACTGTCGGACAGAGAGTCATTTCAGTTGTAAGGACAAAACCGTATTCTCAGAGCCATGGAGGCGTCCCTCCCGAGTTCCACAGGCATCCGTGTGCACTTACGTGCGTTAAGACACGCAAAGGCATGTTGGATTTATTTAGAAGATGATTAACTCGTTTTCAACTCTAGGGGCTCCGCAGACCAACAACACTGCCTTTCCCCACACTGCCCTCATGAAGACAGACTTGGCTAAGCCTTACAGAAGCAATCACTGTCCATGGATGCACCGTTGTAGCACCATATGTTCTTACACCAGGACAGAAATTGACAGTCAAACAGCTAACAGCTTTCCTGTGCTGCCAGTGTCTCTTTGGCAGAGGAAAAAGTAGGAGGGTCTCCTCTCAAGTTATTTTCAGATGTTTTAAATAGGCCATACTCCTGTGGGCCTCTTTCTTCTGGTGGCACTTCTGTGCAAGCACTCGGAGGGAATTTTGCCTTGATTTTAGAATAAGGCAGTGGAGTAAGAAAAGTGCAGAATTAAAAAAAAAAAAAAAGACACGGTGTGAAATATTTCTGTATGTTCACTAGCAAATAGACTTTCTGTGGTTTGCAAATATATATATATGTGTGTGTGTATATCTATGTATATGCATATGTACACGTTTATATACACATACATGTATTTAAATGAGGCTGACCCAGGACCTGAGATAATCAAGGTAAAAAAGGAACATGCCTGTAAAGTGTGAGCTTCAGTAACTCTCTACAACATCAGGGCTTGGCCAGCGGCTCGTGATATCCTTCAAAAAAATACCACAGTGGGGCGCCTGGGTGGCTCAGTGGGTTAAGCCTCTGCCTTCGGCTCAGGTCATGATCCCAGGGTCCTGGGATCGAGCCCCATATCAGGCTCTCTGTGGAGCAGAGAGCCTGCTTCCTCCTCTCTCTCTGCCTGCCTCTCTGCCTACTTGTGACCTCTGTCTGTCAAATAAATAAAATCTTAAAAAAAACCCAAAACAACCCATAGTGGGTTGTGAAGAGTCACTCATAAAATGAATACCCAGAGAAAAGATAAAACATACATGATCATATTACCTGCCTTAAAACGCATTCTCTAAAACACTGTCACGTGCTAGATTCTTCCTGGACAAATTTAATTCTCACACCTTGCAAACCCAGAGAATAGACTGCAAGCTCGTTACACTGTTTGCTGTCTTGGAAGGCTTTTTTTTTTTTTTTTTTTCCTACTTACAGATAGTGTGTAACAAATTGAATATCCAATTGAAATAATGAAAATGTCAATACTTGTAATAAAACTTTTGTAAAAAAAAGAAATTAAAAAATGAAAATGAGTAGAATGAAAATGTTTTTCTTTTTTTTTTTTCCTCCCTCCCTTTAGACATTCTTTCAATTAGAAAGGAGACCAAACTTAAATTATAGCTACCAATTAATTTTTCTGCTCTGGAAAGTGAAATAAGCATCTTTCATTAAATTGGATATTAAAGCTCATTGGTTATACAAGGAACCTCTAGATTAATGGACTAGAGTTCTTCCATTTCAATTATTTTCTCTACTTCCTAATTTCAGTTCTACTGCCCCCCTCTCCCTCGTGGGGCTCAATCTGACTCTTATTGCCCCAAAGTATTTAAAAGACTCTCTCCACCTTTGGATCAATCCCGTAATCTGAATTGGAAGGCTACAACCTCTTTGATAAAAGGTTGTGTGTGTGTGTGTGTGTGTGTGTGTGCACGTGTGCACGCACACACGAGATTTAGTGGCCATGAAGGCTTTCTTTAGATGAAATCATAAGACAAAGAAGGAGAAGAAAACATAAAAAAAGAATTTCAGCTATGGAATGAAAGTAGGCAGTTATGCAGAACTTTTGCTCTGCAGCCGTATACACTTACATATGTTTCAAGAATCCCAAAAGAATATGGAGGGGAATTAAGAAATCAGTTCTAATTTTATACTGTATGTAAATTAAATTTCTAATATGACATATAAGTTTGCTTTTATTTTCAAAAACCTATTAATTTAGGAAACAATTCTTACTCTTACAGATACTATTACCCTTGGCATCAAAGTTGATTTAGTTAATGGGTCAAGAGACATTTCCTGAGACAACATAATTTGGTCATTAAGATAAACTAGATACACAGACCACAATCTCTGAGTAAATTAATCTTTATTTCTGAGTTATCAATTTGTATGAGGTTTCCTTCTCAAATGATGCTTTATGATTTACAAAAAAGCAACTATAACATGGTAATAAAAATAGCCGTATATATATTTTTTCTTTTTAGAACCACCAAAGAAGGAATCTGAAAGTCAAGATTTATGAGATCTAATGTTAAAAAAGCTTGATCAGTGCTCCAGACACGGCCAAGCAACTAACTGTCCACACATTATTTTTAAACCTCACAGATACTCCATTCGCTAAGCCATCACCTTGCTTTCTCTGTTGACTTCATGTAACAGGCTGTATATAGGATGCTCCCCTACTTCCCATATTTCACATCTCATGGTCACCCACTGGTCCTTGAGTCCACAGGCAGAAGATATCTCTTTCCTCCTAATCAAGTAGGAACACTCTCATCCAAACTTCTTCTTTAGAGCCTTTCCATATTATCTCTCAATCTTCCTGTTTTGAAATTTCCTGGCCACACAGGCCAATGTCGGTGCCTGTGGCCTTGACGCATTTCCAGAGTCTACAGACGTGACTTCCATTCCCAAGACTGGCTCCTCAGTTTTTCATGGGTCCCTCGTTGAAGACTTTACTTAAATGTTAGTCCCTACGCTCTCGTTTTTATCTCTTTCCAGAGACATGTTCACTCTCAGTGTTTAACCGGGTCTTACTTCTAAATGCATTTCACGAAAACTTCTGATGTGTTTTCCTCCAAACTCTCGTCATGAATTTTCAGACCTTCCTGGATTTTTACTCTCATGTCCCACTGCCACCTGCAAAGCCGGAGGGCAGAAGCCAGGGTTGACTCGACACTTCGGTTCAGAGCCATTAGTGTTCCAAGTGCTGTCTCATAGGCGCTGAATCCTTCTGTGCATTTGAATATTTTAAATGCTGCTTATCATTCTCCATGTTTATCTGATAGAACCATGAAAGTCTGAGAGTCAGATTACTAATAGAAATAACTTTTCTTTATTTTTCCTTTCCTTCCGTTTTTTTTGTTTTGTTTTGTTTTGTTTTTGTTTTTTTGTTTGTTTTTTAAAACACCTACTTTCAGGACCTAGGACAAACTCTACGAATCTTCTCTGGATTCTTCTCTGTGTCCCTATTCATGTGGTCACAAAGTCTAGACAACTGTGAATGTTTATTCATGTTGTTGTTCCAGACAGAATTATTAAATTATTAAATTTAATATTTATATTATAAACTTTATAATATTTATAATATTTATATTATAAACTAAATATTTATATAATTTAGTAAATTATTTAATTTAATTTAGTAAATTTTTAAATTCTAAATATTAAATTCAGGGCAGAATTATTAAGTTATTTGCCCCATCAGGCAAATCCACTTCATAATAGGGCAGTGAAGATTCTCCAGTAGAGAATGTAGTAGATAGTTCAGGTAGATTGTTCTAGTAGACAGTTCAGGTAAAATATTCAACAAAACACTAGAGTCATTACATTGCGTTTCGGCTCTGCTTATATATTTTAATACAAGGTCTTCACCACCTTGTATGTTTCCATTTCTCCTTGTTCCTAACACGGGTCTTTGTACATAGTAGGACTTGGTAATTTAATGAACTTGGGAAGATTTTTTAAATTTACCTAGTAACTTTATGATTATCATTTTGTCAGGTTTTTTGTTTTGTTTTATTTTGTTTGCGGGTTCCTTGATTGTCAGTGCCTGGAGTAATCAATAAAATTTTTTTGGACATGGGTTATTCCCCAATATAAATTAGTAAACTGATCATTTGTTTAGTAAACAATATCTTGTCCATTTGATTTCCACAGCCAGGGAAATGATCCAGCCAGTTTCTGTAAGGTTGATTACCAAACTAAAAATGGGTGGTAACTCTATTCAGAAATAGCCTAAAGCAACAATCCAACTTCATATTTTATTAATCTTTCTCATTTGACACCTAATTATATATTACTGTGTATTGCAAACTTTAACAGGCATGTCTTATCATTCTGAAGACTGTCTACTGATGAAGGGTTTCCCTCTTAGCTTTCTTTCCGTCTCCTCTCAGTTCTGTACTGTGTATCTACTAGGTTTGTAGCAAATACTTCTTGCATAAATACTCAGCATTATACCAAATCAACATGTTAATACAAATTCAACTTAAATATAAATGCATATTTTGTAAAAACTGAAATGATACCCTATGTAAGAGATATATATAATGACATTCACAAAGGTCTAAATAAATATTTATAATGGTATACTATAAAAGCCAATATAGATGTCTCAGTTAATATTTTTAATTATGTCTGTTCATGAATATTTTATTTCAAATCATTTCTTTCTCCTTGCCAAATGGAAATGATCACAAGGCCTCTTTTGAAGTCAAAGTAAACCTTTTGCTAATAAAGTAGAATAACAAAGAAAAATTATCAAAGAAAGAGCAAGTTTTAACATTTTCTGTATATTTGTAGTAAACCTAAGTTCCGCTCATAAAAATCAGTAAGCTACAAAAATTCATCTTAAACTGTTTAAGAGCCATGTGATACCAACTCATATGCTTTTACTAAGACTTTACTATTTACAATACATGATGTTTATTAAATTTTTCATTTTTTAAAATGTTTTAAATTGAAACAGACAAGTGACGAGAGAAAACTTGATCTCTGCTGTGGAAAACACAATTGGTACTGAACTAACCATGTTGCGAATTACAACAGTTCTATCTGGGTTGTAAATTTTAAGTTAAAAGTAACAATAACCTTGCGGAAAATTAAAAAAAAAGAAGCTGCTTAACATAACTTGGAAACCAGAAGTGAGATAGAATTTGGATCATAACAAGAAAGAAAGTTCACATTAGAAAAAGGGATTGAAAGAAGTAGAAAAATGCCCTAAATAAGTATCATCAGGCCCGAATTTAGTGCAGGACTCTGAAAGACTACTTAAACAGAATATTATCTATGTAATGCAAAGAGACATTACATTTTAAAATTTATTAAGTTCACTGATTTAAAAAGTTTGTGTAGGTTTATTTATATAGCATATTTTTGCATAGTTGTATTGTTGGCTGAAAAATATTTTGCATCCTGTTGAAAGTAGGCTAGGCAATACTTACATGTAAAATTTTCTAGACACGGTTTAGATCTAAATGAACTAAAGGTAATTTTCAAGTTTTTTTTTTTTTTTTTTAAATAAAGCTGCCTTGATTTATACTGGGCATGTTGAACCTGATGATCATTCTACTATAGCTTTTACACGAATAACATCAAATTTTGTTATGCAAGTTGTAGATACTACATTTTTAAAAGTAAGAAACATCAGAAGTTTCATTAGATTGCCTTAAATTTAATTAGTAAAAAACCCACTTTAAGATATTTTATGTACTAGCTCCACATGATGCACGTACATAATCACTGAAATTTCACTTTGCCACTTAACATTTTCCATAATTTGTCTAATGAAATTAGCTAATGTGATTTTATTATTGCTATTTCTGTTATAAATCTTACAGATGTTTTTTTCTTAACTTGGAAAAAGATCAAAATACTTGCAGATTTCAGATTGCTATTAGACGTAATAATTATACACTAAACTAATTACCACTAAACCAAAACCTGACTTACAACTAATTAAATTTTATTACATCAACATAGAGCCTAGACTTCCAATTTAACACAGGGCACAACGATAAACACAGGAGTCTATCAGACTGCCTATTTATTTCAAGTAAAATGTCCAGGTCAGATTTATAAAGTTTGAACTTGACAGGACTTGTAGACTAATTTGTCAGTTTCACAAATGTACTAATTTGTTGACTTCTAAGGAAAGGGAAAGGTGCTACAAAGTGAACACACTGGAATAAGCCAAATAATTCACACAATAGCTAAATGCACAATACATCCACATTATTATGTCATGGAAAAAAGGCAGTTCAGTTCAGACATGCATTTGACTTGTGACATTATTTAATCATTTCTGAGATTACTGACATACAACACGGCTGGGTCTTGGTTTCTTTTGTGCAAGACAGAAATAAAAACATGCCCGTTACCGTGGAGGAATGCAAGAAGCATGAAGTGCCGAATCCTTAGTTGAGATGAAAGTACCCAATTGTTTACTGTAAAAGGAGCCAGTGCGGGTTCAGCGGCAACACCAACTGCAACCCAGTATTCATCTCCATATAGTGGATACAGAATCTCCATTTATTTTTCATGAAACTACTTTTAAATTTGTCATTTGCAACAATTGGAAAGTATAAGAGATTCACTTTATAAACTTTAATTTTATAAAAAATGTTTACTTTCTACCAGATGGTAAGATTAAATTACATAAACACTGTCAGCAAGTTGAATCCTCAGATGTATTCATTCCCACCACAGAAGCTTCAAAACCTGTCTATAATTTTGTTACTGATGTTTAGAAACAGCTGTAGCTGACATAGCTACATGTTATATATGTCAGCTTTAAAGGATTAAATATTCTTAACCCCCAATGGAGAGGTCTTTTGCTGTTAACAAACGCTCGTGTAAATTACACCGGAAGTTGTAATTGCAGTAGAGAGAGCTCACGCTAGATATTTGATAAACAAAACGATCAAGGATCATTAAGTTTTTCACTGTTACTGGAAATTCTGTTTGATTGGGGCAAGAGAAAGATTTTAAATTCACTTTACTTTCTCATAATATAAGATAAATCCTCCTCTAAAAAGTCCCTCACATATATCTTCATTAATATTTTAGATGGTAGTAAATTATATATTTTTCTCTTCAGAAGAATTCAATCTACCTCAAGAGGATTTTTTTTTTCCTGGTGTAGATTTTTACTTGACTTTTTGAGAGAATCCTGGTGTCTCTTCCATTAGAGTTTAAAATGATCTTTACAATAGGTGTCCCAAAATGCTGGTAAAGTCAGCAGGGTTTTCTGACATGCTGCGCTGTGAATTTTGTGCTCAGTTAATCTAAGAGAACAGAATTAACCAACCTAACTAGCTAGACTGCAGGCTTCAAAATCACTTGATTTATGAATTAATCTAATTTTCAAGAAGTGTTGATTAATGGCAGTCAAATGTACAGATCTTTGGAGATGATATTCATCAACACAAAAGTACACACACACACACACACACACACACACACACCCATTCCCCCCCCCATATAATTCTCGTTTTTAAACTTTAATCACTGTGGACTTTATGAATATTTTTAAACCTATAAATATGTATATAAATTAATGTTCTGAAAAACCTGGGAAATACAATAAATAACGATACACAGGATGTTCTTTTGTAGGAACACAGTAAATGAAGAGTGGACCACATAAATAGGCTGATTGATTAGTGGCAATAAAAGAAGAAATCAGTGTAGAGAAGAAAATTCCACACAGATTACCAAAAGTAGAGCAAGCGCTTACCCATACAATCCACATTGCATTTAAAGTTACATTTTACATACAGCGTAATGACTTTATGAAGGTGACCTTTTTTTTTCTTGGTTAGTCACAATATGCTAACAACAGAGACATACTGAAAAAAGCTGGATGTGATTAGTTTCATGTGTGGCTTCTGAATCTCGTCTAATTTGTAAGTCTAACTGTAATCTCTAGCTGAGAGGTACAACAGCATCAGTGGAAATTCAAGCTTGTCTCTTGTCCTACATACCATTAAAATAATATCCAAACTTAGTGCCATGACTGATGTCCTCTCTCATAAAACAAGAGCGGTTGCCCAAGGGAAGTAACGAGTCATTTTTTTGAAAGATACAGGTAAACCCCAGAGTTCTTTTTTCCGCAGGGTGTCACTCCCATTCTTGATCAAATTCTACCACTGATACACTTTCTGAATCTACTTATATACTTAGACTGTGAATTAGGATAACATGTATTGCGGCGAGACACTTAACAGAAAAATGAAACTAAGTTCTGATTTAATACAAAGGAAAATATTTATTTCAACTCTACTACTCGTTGGACTTTCTAATTATGTGAAACTTACACTTTTAAGCATAATTGGGTGAAACAAACTTTTTCCAGTTTTTAAAAGGAAAAAAGGCATCCTTTCTGATAAATGTCTTCATTTTGTACTACCAGATGTCTTTCTGTATCCTCTCCTGCTTCCTAATTTTATTTTTGTAAGTGTGAGAACAGTGAAAATGCCAGCCATTGTAGTCAGTCAGCTTGGGCCCCAGCAAAGATTGCAGAATGAGATTAGTTATCTTAGTGGCTTTACATAAATACTGAACTCCAAGTACACTTGGCTTCTTGGGATCCAGTTAGCCACAGAACACACTGAAACCCACATTTGACTAGTTTCCTCTTACAGACAGCTCCCTCTAATATCCTCATTTTATTTTATTTTTAAAGATTTTATGTATTTATTTTACAGAGAAAGAGCACAAGCAGGGGGAGGGGCAGAGGGAGAGGGAGACGGTGAAGCAGGTTCCCTGCTGAGCAAGGAGCCTGATACGGGACTCGATCCCAGGACCCTGGGATCATGACCTGAGCTGAAGGCAGACGCTTAATGGCTGAGGCACCCAGGCGTCCCGAATGACCCCGTTTTAATTCCAGCACAGAATATCATGCACAAAACAAATTTAGCTAAAGTTAGAACATAATTTGCTCTTTGTCTTTACTTCTCTGCGGTTTTCTCAGTCTTAAACCAGAATTTAACAATTATGCTAAATAATTACGCAGGAGAAAATATCTGGATTTTTTAAAAAGGGGTAGCAGAAATTTGGTTAGAAATCAATTCCCCAGTCTATTATAAAACTACTCAAAGGTATTACTTCCAGACTCTAGGCATTTCTGCTGAATGTTTTGTGGTTTGGGGGGTGAACTGCCACAGAGTCCCCCGGCAGCCGCAAAATGATGGCGAAATCTCTTCCAGTCTATGACGCCACGAAGAAGGATATTCCGATTCACAAGAAAGGCTGGACTCTGCGGTGTCAGCATGGATGTCGTCATCCCTCCGTGTCAGCGCAGAAGCAGGGTCAGGGGCTGGGTTGGAGCCCCTTCCCTTCCCCCCTTAGTTACAGCATCAGCGCCGAAGCCCCCGGAGTGACTTATAAAAAGGGACACGTGATGTTGTCTGCCTTTTTAGTTTCCCGTGAACAGCGCAATGGCTGGAAGAAACGGTGTTTCAGAACCTGCTGTCTTCCCAGGCCTGTGGACAAATACCTTGCCAAGCAACTCCACTAAATTTGGTGATCTTTACCAAGGGGACAGCGGAGGACTGTGTCAATAAACTTTAAGAAGTCGCCTGTACACCTGCTGCGGCCCCACTCCACAGACTGAGGGGAAGCGGGAGTTACTCTGTGCATTTTCATTTCTTTTCAGTTTGCTGCATCTACGACAATGGGATACGACATTTAAGGAAGACGGGGCAGCGGTCAGAACATTTCCTCAAAGCCTCAGAGCTTCTGATGGAAAGTGGGTTTTCTAAGTCGTCTAAGAAAACATCTGCTTCTCCTGCTCCTTCTACCTAAGGATAGAGCATGTGAGGGCATCTGGGTGGCTCAGTCGTTAAGCGTCTGCCTTCAGCTCGGGCCATGATGTCAGGGTCCTGGGATCGAGGCGCACATTGGGCTCTGTGCTCAGCAAGGAACCTGCTTCTCCCTCTCCCACTGCCACTCCCCCTGGTTGTGCTCTGGTGCACACTTGCACACACACTCTTTCTCTCTCTGGGAAATAAATAAATAAATAAAATCTTAAAAAAAAAAAAAAAGGACAGAACATGTGCATCTCTGCCTCAGCTGATCACATGACTCAAGGCAGCCCACTAGAGGGGCAGGAGTGAGATGGGGCAGATCAGAAAAATTTGCTGGTATTTCCAATCGTAGAGGCATTCACAGTTTAAAAGACTGATGTTGGCTCATTAATCTGAACTCTTTGCCATGTGACCAGCGGTCATCAGTGAGATAAAAGGGTATTATCGAGTAACTTTTCAAGCCTCAGCAACTTTCTGAATATAATGCACAATCTCAGCCCTAATGGGTCTTACAACATTGGAATGGAAATCCTATAATAATGAACTAAGTCTTGACCTTATCACTGCTCCCCTGCACGCCCCTAAGTTCCAAGACAAAAATGGGCCATGTCTGAGTTTCCCTGGAGGAGTGGGTGTTTGAGATGGCACCTGACGGAGTCAAAGCAATGGTTTCTCAAGCCTGACTATGTGTTAGAAACACCTGGGAGACTTTTTAAAGTTACTGATCTCCAAGCCCTCACTCCAGAAATTCTGGATCAATTAGTCTGGGATGAAATCCTGGCATTGGCATTTTTTGGGAGCCCCCTAGGTGATTCTAAAGTGTGGTTGTGGTGGAAAAGTACTGAATAAACCAAATGTAAATGGGGATATCCTGTTTTCCAACACGAGAAAGAAGAGAATAGTAAATAATAGAATGGCATAGCCTCCACGTTCAGATGGTTAAAAGCTTTTGGAGAAAAGAATACAGAGACTCTAGAATTAGTGGGCTGAAGACAGGTTTTACAATCCTGGATCTTTCATTCATTTTGCTTATTCAACTAATGGATATTTATAAAGGCTGTGTCTGAGGTATCACGCACATTACCGATAAAACGAAGGCGAGCGAAGCCGACAACGTCCCCAGCTTTATGGGATTTACAGTGAAGTGTAAAAGGAAGATGTAAAAGGGGTTTTGTATTACACAGTGTTTTAAACAAGGAATAATATGATCCCTTTGCCTGCTTAAAAAATCACTCTGGCTGTCATGTGGAGAGTGAGTTGGAGAGAGGTCCAGATCGAATGCCAGTGGATCAATTAGAAGCTAATGTGGTAGTCCAGTCCAAATGTCATGGGCACTTGGATTATTAGCATGGCAGTGGTGGAGACAAAAAAAAAAAAAAATGTATGGGGCGCCTGGGTGGCTCAGTGGGTTAAGCCTCTGCCTTCGGCTCAGGTCATGAACCCAGGGTCCTGGGATCGAGCCCCACATCAGGCTCTCTGTTCCGTGGAGAGCCTGCTTCTCCTCTCTCTCTGCCTGTCTCTCTGCCTACTTGCTATCTGTCAAATAAATAAATAAAATCTTAAAAAAAATGTAGATAGTTTCAAGGAGGTATTCAGAAACTAAACAAACAACCCAAAAAGTAAACTAGGTATTACGATATACAGGATGGGTAAAGGAAACAGTCAAGGGTGTAATCAAGATTTCTGGCTTGATGACTTGATGGATAAGTGTGTCATTCTCTGAGTCTGAACCCAGAGCTGAGGTTTTCAGGGAAAGGTCACAAGTTCACTTCCAATGTTATTGTTAGGGGCACTGGCAGCATCCAAGAGTATATGTCAGATGGTTCCATGTACCTAGGAAAACCTTAGGAATCTGTTGGCCCAGGACAGTTCATACCAGTTGTCCTGGCTTCCTGACATTTCGTGACCACTTCTGCTCCGAGCATCCCTATTTGGATGACAGATTATAAGCCCCCACCATAGCCTAGATATGCAGATCTTGAGCTAATAGGAGAGGTTAGAGTGGAGTATCTGTCAACTGTCTGTCTACGGGTGATCACTGAAGCCCCGGGAATCTATGACGTCACAGGGGGTTGGGAGACTGGTCACAAGGAGGCCAGCGGACGGTGTAATGGCTAATTTCTGAGACACTCCCATATATGCAGACCAGCCAGAAGAGGACAAGACACTAACGCAGTAAAGAGAGACTTGCTGAGCGGCAGGGAGCAGCGTGCCACAGAGCAAAGCGAAGCTCGAGCTTCTCAGGGGATGCCGCTGAGGTCAAAGGCAAGGATGACTGGCAGTGCACATTGGGTATGGCTCCTGCCTTCTCCCAGCCTCTGTTTTGTCCCATTTTAAAATCAGGGACCTCACCTGTATGATCTTTGAAATTCCCTCCTACTCCTGCAACATTGTCATTCTAATAAACTAGAAGACAGTACAGAATGAGCTAAATGATAAATAGGGAGAGAAATACCTGATACAGTACAGGAGAAAGGACGAGAGCGAGGGACACAGACAGAGATGAGCAATGAACTCTACCAAGAGGACCAAGAGCGATTTCACAGAGAGTATTTAACCCGGCACAGGGAGGGGAAGGCTTGTCTGGTGCCCAGGGAGCCAGTCAGCACATCAACCTGTAAAAGCATATTGTGCACGAGAAACCTACTGGGAGGTGGCCTTTGCAGGGTCGGGGCTAGACCACGAAGAAATATACCCCAACGATCACAATGAGGAGTTTGGGCTTCGCCCTACAGACAAAAGGGGGCCACTGTGAGTTCATGAGCCAAGGACATGACCAGATCAGGATATCAGGAAGAATATTCCCTAGGGGCAATCTAGAAAAATGGATGGGAGAGACAGGAGTTGGGTGGCAGGAAGCCCAGTTAGAGGACATCGTTCGTCATCAAGATGAGGGATGATGAAAGCCCAAATTAGGAAATTGGCAGTGAGGATGGAAAGGAGCAGCGGCTCTGAAACTCCGCAGCACGAGAATGAGCAGGATTTGATGACGGGTCAGACGTGAGTAGGGAGCAATGGAACCATCCTGAAGATGGCTCTTAGACTTCTAGCTTGTGTGCTCAAAGATGGCTCGGACCCAGAAGGGGCAGCATTAGTCCTCAAGCCCGAGAGAAGAGCCACCGAGAATATTGTCCTGGGAGTGAGGAAGTTGAGGTGCTGGAGAACGGCTCCCACCCGACCTCCTCTCCCTTCCTTGAGTTCCTGTGGGGTGGACAGCTCGCACGACGCCTTCAGATTCCACTCCAGCTCCATGACCTCAGGACCCCCATCTAATTCGTGCCTGTTTCTTCGGGGCTTCTGAAATCTACATCCTCTTCATTTTTGCATCCCTTCTTCACAAAGCCTGAACCAATGTTAGACTCATAACAGATGCTTAATAAATGATAATGTAATAAAGACATCAGAGCTCAGAAAAGAACACAGCAGCCACCTTCCGTTGCAGCCAAGGAACATTTCAGACAAATGTTTAAAATTTGCTTTTCAGCAAAACATTGAGAAATCCACTGGGCTAACTAATATGCTAGTGGATATGTTTTGTATCCCATCTATTTGAAAGAAACAAACAAAATATATCCAAATGCTAAGTAATTCTGTTAGTTAAATGGAAACATTTTCATTATGCTCTGCTTTGTTTTGTAATTATTTCTACTTAATATATCAGTAGGTTTTAAATTTGAGCACAAAATTTCCATGAAAACTTTCCTAGCATCTCTAAGTATTACAATTCATATATAATATATAAAATAATTTATAAATATATAATGCATATATATACACCATTTATATATTCATGTAGCTCATTTTTGTTATATTTGCCTATTATTTATATAATTCATACTATTTATTATTCTTCTATGTATATTTGTGTATACAAATGTAATTCTAACAGTCATGTGGGAAAAAATGACTACTTTCATTTTAAAAATATGAACCAGAATATGCTTAAAATGCTGACCCTGTCAAAATGGTTTTTCCCCCCTACAAAATAGCCTAGTTATCTGACATCGTTAAGGAATGTGTCTTTGAATACCTTTTAGAGATGAGTCTTATACTCCTTGAAATGCCAAAAATCTTTTCATCCTTTTCATGCAGATGTTTGGAAAATATCACAGACTTTGCCCTCCCTTCTTTCAAGTGAATCTGTACCAAACTGAGGAGCATTCGGGACGCGAATCAGTGCCCTTGTGCGCGCTGCTCTCTGGCTGAGCCTTTGCACGTGGACTTCCCTGCTTCGCCACAGCCCCCACCGGAGCAGGTATCTCCACCCCTCCTCCCCCTGAATTTGCCACTTCTAATCAGTAACTTGGCAAGCCAGAGAATCAATGCTGTTAAAAACTGTCCATTAATTAAGAGAGATCTTCTAGGTGACAGCCCAAGTAAAGAGAAGGAGCTCTGTGACTGCTGTTGGTTCTTCTTGGCTAACTTAGAGAGCTAGAACAGCAGCGGTCTGGCCTCCGGAGAGCATGCGCTCCTCTCTCCACACACACACCTCCGCGCACACGCAGGATGTCCCATGACACCCCCGTTACTAGGTAATCCCTCTCCATGCTTCAGCTCTTTCAGATTCACACCCCCCCCAAGCGGGTATGTCAGCACCCCAATTTTTGGATGAAGATTAAAGGAACCAAGGGGCCCCATGGGACTTGATTTGGGTCTCCCAATTTGATTCCAAAACTCAAATGAAGCCCTGAGCTAGTGAGCACCACATTCACTATCAGGAGTCAGCAACAGCCACTCCAGGGACAGCGATCACACCACCATGGTATCTTCAGCGTGCAGGGCTGGGTACCAGGCTCTTGGCCATAGGCAGCAATGCCACCAGCCGTTATTACCAATCCTGTTGTTCAGATAGGGAACTGAGGCTCAGAGACGGGGTGGGTTTACCCAAGGTCACCCAGGAAATCAATGACAGAAGTGGGATTTGAGCAGCCTTCTCTAGTTCCAAAGCCCAACTCAGTCAGCACAAAACAGTGAAAAACAGTGTGCCAAGCGAACTGAAGTGTTCTTTTTTATCCAATTAATGTAATGGGTCTGACCTAATCCAATATGTCCTCTTTAACTTCAGATTTTCCTCTCCTATAGAACGTAGTACCTGGATTCAGGGAATATTCAAATGCTGGTAGAAAAATAGATTAGCGGGGTGCCTGGATGGCTCAGTGGGTTAAAGCCTCCACCTTCAGCTCAGGTCATGATCTCAGGGTCCTGGGATCGAGTCCCGCATCAGGCTCTCTGCTCAGCGGGGAGCCTGCTTCCTCCTCTCTCTCTCTCTGCCTGTCTCTCTGCCAATTGTGATCTGTCTGACAAATAAATAAATAAAATCTTAAAAAAAAAAAAAAGAAAGAAAGAAAAACAGATTAGCTATAGCTTACATATTGCAGTTCCCGGAAAGTACAGGTGTATGAGAGGTATCAAGAGGCTGGTACCCTCAGTCCCTGGTGGGCAGAGGAGGGAGACAGGAAGAGAAGGATCTGAAGGATCTGAGGGAAAGGTCAGGACGGGTTATAACTGCTACTGTCACTTAACCCTTTCCTGACTTAGCATGAATAATGCTTCTAGAACACTTGCTGGCAACCTGAGTTTCTGTTTTAAAGCCAGAAAAAGTGTACTATGCATTGCAAACATTTTTTTTTTCCTCCAACATGGGTAGAAGACGATGACATTTAAGATAATCCACAATCTGGGCCCAAGCTCGCTCTCCAAACTCCTCACAGATTTTTCCATGGGGGATCCTCTGCTCGCTTCCTGCCGCTCACCCACGATCTCCCAAAGACATCCTGCAGATCTCTGCATCTCTATCACAGGTTGCAAACTGGTGGCCCAACTGCCAAAACCAGCCTGCCGACGTGTTTTGTTTTATCTGTGTGTTTTGTGCGTTGCCTTTTTTTTTTTTTTTTTTAAATGAGCCAACATTTAAAAATCTAGCGATCTCACATAATTCATATTCCGGCATTTCTTGAACATTCTTGCAATCTGGCAACACTGTTTCACCCCCACATGGCAACAACCAGTCTAGAGGTGTGACGTGGAGTCTCCTTTTGGATGAAGCCTGTGTCCTTTGGTGCCCAGTTCCCATCACCCCAGGTCTCTGCCTCTAAGGTGACACTAATGCTATTTATTATCAAACTGGCTCTGCTGCTTTTCTAATAGTATAGAAACAGTTCTCTGTGTGCATGTCTCTCTCAAAAGTGGAAGAATGAAAGACAAAGAGAACTACGTATTTTAGGAACTAAGAAAGAACGTGTATCTGTGTAGAAGCACAAACGTGATGCGAAACTAACAATTTCATTCATCCCCCCTTACCTTGCTGGCACTGTCCTCACCTATTCACTAATTTGGCTTGCCATGGTCAATTGCTGCTGCTCATTTGGCTTCCCCTTACCTCTCCATGTCAACTGTTAATTTTTTCAGAGATCTATTGTCTTCAGCCCTATCTTGTGTTTTCATTAAATGCCAACAACTTATTGTGGGTACCCCAGACTTAACATGAATCAGAGGCAATCTTAAAATGACAGAATATAGACTCTGAGAATTTGAGTGGTCCCAGGGGATGGGGTAACTTAGGTAAGTCTAGAGACCTTTGGTAGGAAGGAGCTCTTCTTTAGTGAGGACACCTGCCACAGACATGGAGTGAAGGAACATTTCATTCCCACGTCACTTACTACCTGATGGGCCAGGCACTGTGCTGGAAACTAGCTATGCTGAGGATGGGAGAGTAGGGCCTCTGCCTTTGCAGCACTTTTGTGGATAAGATTACAACAAACATTTTGCCGAGTTACTCCATGGGGAAGGAGGCAAATGGCCACTCTTTGCTCTTCCCAGGTCACTGGCTCTTCATGACCCTTCTTGTCGGGTGTCTACGGCCATGCCTGCATGGGAGAAGTATAAGGCTCATGTTCTGATTCACTCGGCTGTCTATCCTTTTAAATACTTGTGAACCCCAGGGCACTTCTGTTGTTTGTCAGTAGTTACTGCTTCATGTCCCTTCCAACGTCCATGGAGTTTCAAGGCTCTGCTAATGTCTGTAGGCTGCAGG
Source organism: Mustela nigripes (assembly GCF_022355385.1). Lineage (NCBI taxonomy): Eukaryota > Metazoa > Chordata > Mammalia > Carnivora > Mustelidae > Mustela > Mustela nigripes. The sequence continues at coordinate 12,559,316 of NC_081574.1, read as the reverse complement.
CAAGCTGTGTGCTGAAAACCTTAGATGCTGTGCTCCCTTCAGTTCTCTGCCATTTCAAAGACCCACAGGCTGTTAGCGTATGATGTGACCAAAGCAGTAATTCTTCCAATACCTCTCTCAGTTGTCTTAATAACCTTATTAACTATCACTTATCTCTTACATCATGCCTCACCTAGAAGTGAAAACTTCCTAGGGGTCTGAGATCGTGTCTCGTTCCTTCTAATCTTCCCCAGGACACAGTCACTTAAACATAGAACACTGACGAAACACTTGGGGTTTGATTTAAATGAAAAGGGAAAATGCCTGTGGAAGTAAGGCACACATAAAAAAGAAAAATGGATGTTCAAATCTGGGCAGAGCTTTACTACATCTATATAGGCTCATAATTTTTATAGGAGCAATGGCAGCGGTTCACTATTAATTTCTATTACATTAAATATAAAAGGGGAAAATTTTCAAGCTTTGACGGGTAAGCAGTACATTTCCTCCTCTATACAATTCTCAAAAGCTTTCTGGAAACTAAAGTGCTTTTGGCTATTTTGGCTTTACATTCTGAAGACCCTCTCCCCTGATCAAGATGCTTACATGAAAAGCAGCAAAAACATAATGAACCACGTGTAGGCTTATCTATTCCAAATGAAGCCTGATTTATCCCACTTCTTGTCCTCCCCTCCCTGCTCCCCAAAGAATTTTTATCAGGCACCAGATATTCTCTAGAATCTCAAATGAGAGGAAAACAAAAATAATTGTGTTTCTATGCAACATCTTTGACACCTTCCTAAAAGTAAGTATTGAACTGAGTCATCTTCTACACTTTTCTAATCACAGGAGGTACCTTTACTTATTCCTAGAGATAGCCAATCCCGCTGTCTACAGAGATGGAAACATTCTGATAGTACGAGAGAGAGATATTATAAATAATGAAGACGGGGTGTCCTTAAAAGTTGACACGCTTCACATTTCTTATGGTTTATATATAGCTAGTTTCCAGTGTTGTTCTATAAATAATATTAATGCACGTGAATATGTTGAATTTTCTCCAGAAAGCACTCTAATTTCTGCAGGGTTATATCACTGTACATTTGTTAAGTGCCCATGTGACATCAATCATTCTCCAAGTTGGCACATTCAAATAAATGCAAGAGATTAATAAATTTCTCTCTACAATGTCATCTTCTAATGGGTTTTTAAGAAGTGAAAAAAAAAAACTATCATATTTTGCTTAGAGTTTAAATTATGACCATCACTGTAGACATGTGACCCAAAGAAATGTGGAAACCACTCAATTCGGTGGTACTTCATAAAAGGGTACTTGTTGTCGAGAAATTTTCAGTGATTTTTATTGCTGAACATCTCTGAAGCCAAAGTTCCTGTGTTTTCATTTTTGTAATTCTTCCTCGTAACCACTGACATAATGATTTGAAAACACACAGAATCACCCGTGCACCTGTACACAGCCCGTCCTGCTGCCCTTTCATCTTCCTCTATAAGCATTTATAGGAAGTGAGGTGCACAAAACACATGTATTTGTAATTACGCTTGCAAAAAAAAAAATCCTCTAACAGCTGTGGACACAGCAAAGATTAGAATCTGATAGTGGCTTAGAATAATGAAGAAAGAGATTGTAAGGGTTCAGCTACAGAGCCGATGAAAGAGAAATAAAAAAGCCCCTGCTCTTCAAAATCCTTAATCTGTATTAGTTTTACACGTGATATTAAAACACATATATTCCAAAAGGTAAAAACAGGCAACATAATGACTAATGGTTTTCAACCGATTATTTTGCAGTGTGTTAAGACCTATGTTTTCCTAAAAATAACAAATTTGAAATTTGGACAAATATTATACAAAACATTTTAAGGTCTTAATTAAATTCTTCTAAAAGAATTTAATCTCTTTTTTTCTTATTATTTTTATTAACATATAATGTATGTTATATTTGCCCCTGGGGTACAGGTCTGTGAATCGCCACGTTTACACACTTCACAGCACTCACCATAACACATACCCTCCCCCATGTCCATAACCCAACCACCCTCTCCCCAACCCCCCCACCCCCCAGCAACCCTCAGTTTGTTTTGTGAGATTAAGAGTCTCTTATGGTTTGTCTCTCTCCGGATCCCTCTTGTTTCATTTTTTCCTTCCCTTATAAAGTACTTGAAACTTTGTTACATCTAGCTAGTTTCTAGATAGTACAGTTTATTTTTTAACCTCATATTTATACGAATTATAAAACCCTAGAATCTTTTATGAAGGTTTACATAATCAATTATTTTATTAAAGTGATCATTAAAGATGATATGTTAAAATAACCTTTCATAAATCTGTTCAACATAATATTTAAAAATAAAACCAAGTTTTTAGATCCATATGTCTTCACAATGGATATACATTTTTCTGTGTATCAAAGTTTAAGAGGCTAATAACTCAGAACAAGGACATTAACATTACAGAGTCAGCTTCTGAAGTTTATATAGTATGATTCAGTGAAAGTATACAAGAACTAGAATGACTTAAATTGTAAAACCATTTACTTACTTCCACACTTTGCAATTTTTATAGTAAACTTTGCATTTTTTTTTAACTTTTAAAAGTTAGTAGGCTCAGAAATAAGAATTGTTTATTAAGGAAAACTAGTTGTATAATAAATTATGCTTTTTTATGTGGCATCACTGTGTCTTGCAGTTAAAATGTCTTAATTAACCAATATTTGATAATTGATTCTTTAGTAGGATGAATTGAGCATTCCATTTTTAATGTTTTTTATTAAAAAAATCTCCCTAGAATATGACACTTTTTTTTTTTTTAAATCATACTCTTAATGCTCTGCAAGCAATTACTCATTCTGATGGGAATATAATCATATAACAACATATTCATTCTTTTTGTAAAGCCATGACCAAAGCATGCTATGATAGGCTCACGTTTTGCATACATGTTCAGAGAAAATTAACTAATAATAATGATATGCGATGGCTTCATTTTTGTATGCTGTTTTTTCTGTCACAATTTGCTTTGACTAGCACGAACACAGAAAAGCTCATAAGGAACTTCAGTCAGGCCAGACTCTGCAGATGGGACTGAGGACACGAACGACTTAAATGACGGGGTACCCCACAAGAATCAATTCACTTGATTCACTTGTCATCCGGCTTCATTATCTTGCATCAAATGATTAACCTCTCTCTGGATTTTAGGAGTTGGATCTATTAATGCCTAAAATGTATATTTAGACTAAAATTCTACATAAATATTAGATTTAGGAAAGGAAGCAATTAACTTATTCAAGGAAATGAAATGATGGCCAAGCTAGTCCAGTGCTACTTGATAAAACCATTGTGTAACACATTCTGGGATCACAGATTTAGGGGAGAACGCATAATCCTTCATCAAAGAGTGGGAGCTTATCCACAAAGCTTCCTACTCCTGATGGGATATTCTTTTAAAAGTAATAATGAGGACTTAAAAACTATGTAACACTCTTCTACCAAAATTAGCCATTTATACCAATGCTTCTTAATCCTAAAAGAATCAGAACCTCACCCAGAAAGGCTTGAGAAACTTTCCTTTGGGGGGGAAAAAATACATAATGTGGACTAATAACTGACCTCTATTCCCAAGTCAAATGTTTATGTTCTAGATTTAAAATTAAGTGATAATACCACAGAAGAGACATTTTTTTTTGAAAAAAGGTAAAAGCAAGATAACACAAAAAAAATAAATAAATGAAGCAGTCCCTCGAAGGCTTACACTGATAACAATTTCTAAGACTGAGAACTACTAGTAATTTGCTTTCAACATTTAAAAATTTTAATGTGAATTACAGGCTTTTCGAAGCTCAAATGGTAATTACACAACCAATTCATATACCTTGTATCACATTTAAATGAAATACGTGATACATTAATGATTTGTTTTAAGTAATTCAAAATTACCCTTTGCTGATAGCTTCATATGAAATTCGCCAACTTGATATGTTAAAATCCCTATCTGAAGTATAATACAGTTTTAAAAGCTACTTTCCTCAGATAATGTGAGCAGAATTAACTGATGGCATCTCTTAAAACAAGCACTCGGTCCGCTCCTTCAGATCTCTCCTTTGTCAAAATCTCAGAAACACCTGCACAGTGTGGATGAAGTATGTCATGGCAAAGTGCAGCTTTTACATAAAACTTGAAATAAAAGAGATTAGACTTTCACCATGGCTATACTGACTGAGGGCTGACTCAACTTGCTCACATCATACTTACATGAAATGCAAGATACTATGGATTTTATTGAGATCACTTTAAACCAGAATACCAATAAATGATGTACCTTAAAATGTAACTTCCATTTTACAAATGCATTCCTGCTGTGTGACTTAAAGAAAGTAATATCAATACATCATTCAGCTTTCAGATTTGTAATAAATGACTTTTTGGTGATCTGTGTGGATATTGCAAGCATATATATGAATGAATAGTCTCCCAGTGTTTAGACAATGCAACATGGGATATTAATTAAAGTGTTTCTATGATTTCTAGAATACCAGATTTACCTAATCATCTTAATTCCTATTGGGCTCTTTAAAAACTTATACTGGAAAAAAAATTTATATTGGAGTTAGTGTATGTTTTGATTACCAATATTTTTGGACTTCTTAATTGTGCACTATAGAGCCCAATATCCATTTAAATAAAAATGTGAAGTTCTGATTAGTGGAACCATAAAAAAGATAAAAGTGGTAACTACATAATTTGAATTACTGAGCTCTAATTATTTATATCATCAGCAAAACAGTATTTGAATTTGAATATGTAAAATGAAGATTTCCATGGACACTTCATTTTTAACCAGAATGCATTGTGCTTCAAATCCTATATGAATAATTTTACATTTATTTTTTATATTATATCCTTATTACCCCACATTATTTTCCTTCAAAAGCATGACACTACACATATACTATGCCACCTAATATCATACAAATTAAAACATAAATTAAGAAATTATATCACGATCAAAACACAAGAGAGAAAACATTTAAAAAGTTTTCTTATCTGCTACACATGTAACATTTAAAATTAACAACAAAGAAAGAAATCTTTTTGGCAAATTAACTTCACATGCCGATATTGTTTATGAAATTTTTTGTAATGGCAGGTTCTCATTCAGAGACTGTATACTCTAGGGCAAAAGTAACTCGGTAAGGGAGAATCCTGTTTCAGGTAATTTTCCAATCACAGGAAATGCAAAATAGGCTATCCTATTTCTCCTTGGCAAGAAGTTACAGGGCAGCATAAAAATTACTCTGAAAGTGAGGATTTTAATCCTGGTTTGACAGCACAAATGAACTAGGAGAAAGAACTTTAATTTTTGTTTAAATTGAAACTTACTTTAAATGTTAAATATGCTAGCAGCTTCATTAGAGAAAGACTGGTTGAAAATTAAGATCAAAGTATCCACTTAGAAATATATTACAGATAGAAAACGTCTGTTTCCTTTTAATTTGAATGATAACATTCTGGCAGAAGTTCTCTCCACCTTCACCCCTTTCTGAACCCAAATCCATAGACAGCTTTGTAAGGCAACAAACATTTTTTGCTGGAACATATGATACTTTTCGAGAGCTTTCTATCTCTAGAAATGTTTCTTAAGGAGGGCATGAAGAGGATTAATATTTTAGTTAATTTGATTGTGTCAAGTTATTCTCTAAACTAGTATTGATGGTATCATAAAATCCAGCAATATTGCTGTAGGAAGAATGTCTCATTTTTGTGACAATCAAGAGACAAAATATGGTTGTTGTTGATAGCTCTTATTCCTTTTTGATATTATACTGAATCACTTTTCTATATTTATTTAAATTAATTATGACTTGCAGTATTTTTGTCGACATTTGTTATCCTTATTACTACACAAAATTTAAGTGAAAAAGTTTACATTTTAAATATTTCATTTTTGGTTAAAAAAAGGTAATAACACTGTTTAAGATGCTTTTTTGTTGTTATTCTTCAGAGGAAAAAAGAAGTCAGATTTGCTCTTCAAGAACTATAGGTCTGACAGCTTTCTTTAGCTGGAAGTTATTATAAATTCTGAAAGAAATAAAATTTACAGCTGTCTTCTGGCTTTCATAATTATTTTAAAAGACAAGCCTGTGCCAGCTTTTTTTTTTTTTTTTTTGAAAAGAGCTATGCAAAATAGGACCAGTCCCTTGCCAATTATTTCCACCTACATGTTGACAAATTTCGAATTCTCTGATAAAGGTATTAGCATAGATGTCACATTTTAAAAGAGCATTTGGTAGACTGAGAATAAACAAGTACACTTCTCAGTAGGATCACTTTCATAATTACCGAAATAAACATATCCCAATATTAATATATTTGCAAGTGCTTCACGCAACCCGTTAATATACTTCATGCATGTCTCACTGTGAATTAAGTTAATTCCGGTCCTGTCTCATCACTCTCTGCATAACATACCTTCCAACGTGCTATCCCAGCATTTTAGCTCTCCTAAGGTAGCTCTCTAGCACGGCAGCCAAATACTGGCCACAATAGGGATGCTGGAGCTTCCTGTGGGGACAGAAGGACCTCTCTTAGGAAACGCCCCTGTAATCAAAAAGACACCTCACTTCCTCACAATGATGGGGGGTCCACAATCCTAATCATAAAATATTAGTTGGGTGTAACTGAACTCGAGATGAAATAATCCATTTCTATAAAACAATAGCTTTTCTTTTTTCCTTCTTTCTTCCTGTCTTTCCTTTTTTTTCCTGGAAAGAGCAGGAACCACGAATTCATGTCATCCTACTATTCACATGTGGTTCAGACTATGGCTGAAGGCAGATAGTCATTACCAAGCTGTTATTTCTTTCTAAATCATGGCAATGTGAAGAGGAATTATCACAAGACTCTGGCAAGTGTAACCAATAATCGAAGAAATGACAGAATGACTAAAATATATTGATTATGAGCTTTATCTTCAGAGATAAGTGACCTTGGAAGTCACCTCATAAATGATCACTTAAAGTAATCAGAGTGTTTGTTTTTAACTCTCTTTATAAATCTGAGAATTATAAAATTATAATTTGGCGTTCAGTCCCACATGCAAAAAAAAAAAAATACTTATCAAATAGAACTGTTAACACATTTTCTTTTCTCTTTCAATTTGAAGAACCATATACAATATTTGGAATTTCTTGGATTAATTTAAAAAAAAAACTAATGATGCTCATATTCTTGGATCTAAAATGCAAATACTTAAAAGTGAAAAAAAAATCAGAAGTTAATTTTCTTCTGTACTTACCCAATTAACTTGCACTGACCAAATTTGCCCCTCATAGATTGCTTTTCCTGTCAAAAGCACTGCTACACACAGAAAATGCTCAAAGAACTATCACTCTTTATAAAGGATTTTCACATTCGTATTCTCTCCTCTTCCTCACTTCTCCCTCTTCCCCTCTTTCTCTCTCTGTATCTCCCATTGGTTTTGAGGCAGAGACCCAGTAGACCCAGTTATAAAAGAGCCGCTTATTATTAAATAATATGACCCCGCCCCAGGGCAAACCAAATCACAGCAGCCCACTGCTCCCCAACTTCTGTAATTGAAGTAAGAAGTCTTCCACCATACTGGAAATCACTTTGTCATCAAAGAGCATCTCACGATAACTTTTATAAAATTGACCATAAAAATACAAGTGTGAATATAGGCACTTGTTTCTCTCAAAACACTTCATTTTTAAAAGGGATAATCTTTTTTTTTTTTTTTTTTGGATGTGCCACAAGGAGCCAGAGAGGATTGCAGATGTGGGAAAGATGGTTTTTAAAACTGCCATCTCTCCATTAGTGATCATCCACTCCTTAACTCACAGGAAACACGACAGCCATAGTTTGGGGATGTGATACACTACTCCACAGACGCTCCCGAAACATTAAAGCCATCTATTGATGTCTTGGAATTCAGTTAAGACTGCCACCTATCACAAACTTGTTTGAAAAGTCAAAGCCAACTCTAGACTGCCAGGGTACCCATGGAGTAGACTCCTTTTTATTATTACTATAATAATAATTGATGTAATTATTATTATATGATATGGTTTCAATCATATATTCATCTGGTTTGTGAGTACGTTCTAGGATACTGACGTTAATTTGCTCAGTAACTTATCTGAAACAGAAAGAAGCAGGTTTCAGTAGATTACTATCTTTTATAGGAATTCTATGGAGCAGTTCTAACTGCCCAGTCACCTGAGTTGTTTAATCGAAATCATAAAAACAAAACAAACCTACATTCCTTCCAGTGATCGAATCCTATTACGGTTTAGGTGTTTGAAACACCTATATATCTTTGAGCATATTTCTGCATTTTGAAAGTTTATATTCTAACGGGTGGCTAAGATGATGCTTTGGAAAATGGCATTTTTAAGTACATTATTTTGGCATTTCAAACTGTTTTAAATGAATGTTCTTAACTGGAGCAGCACTGATTTGGTGTACATAATCTAACATTACAGTGAAGAAAATTAAAATATAATAAATATATTTCCTACCAAGTCTTTTTCTCCCTGAAAACATCACTACAGGAACTTCACACTCACCACAAAGCAGTTACATCTGTATTTAAAAATCCTATAAGTGGTGGCTATTTTAGAAGACTTATCTGTATTAATCTTATATTTTGTGCTTTTAATATTTTATTTTATTGAGACTATAAGCATACATCACAGTAAGCCATGCAATATGGTCCAAAGTCCAAGAAAATCTTCATGTGGTCTTTTGGAAGAGAACAAAATGATGATAAAGTTGAGACCAGACACAACTAAGGTACAAATGCAAACATCACCATAGGGATGAAAATATTCACCATCTTTCCAGGTTTCCAAAGAGGATAAAGAATTACCTCCCTATACATTACCTTTCTTTGTCAAGATTATACCTACCACCTACTAAAATAAAGTTATAACACATGTGTGAGATGTAGATCTATAATTCTAAGAATTCCTTGAAAAACTCAACTAGAATATTGATAGAAACAAAAAGGAAAATAACCTCGATGTATAATGTTTATCATTTATGACTCTAAGAGACCAGAAAGCCCTTTGATGAACAAGAAAATACACCTGAGGCAAATTGAATTTGGAGGAAAAAAAGGCTATTGTGGTTGAATATGTATTAATGAATTGCTTCCTCGTGGTTTATAGAATTCTTAGAGAAAGTTCAAATTAAGTCCCCAAAAGGATGTTTTAATTATAAGAAGCAATATTTTAAAACTCGTATAAGCCATCACACTTGTTTGGAAACAAATGACTTCTCAAGATGTAGGAGTATTACTATCAATCACCAACAAGTTAATTCTACATAATAAGGCAGGTTTGGATGCAGACTGACCCACTGTGGAATGCTGTATCTAAAATTGATTACAACAGCACTCAAAATGAATGCAGCCCTCTAAACCACTTCTTTGCTCAGAAACATTAATCTCAATTAGAAGGAGAGCTTCATAATGGTAATGCTTAGTATAAAAAAGTATGAAATAAATCAGTTTTTATAAGACACAACAATTAATCAGTTCTGAAACTTAGAAGATTTTTTTTTTAGTTAAAAATGTCCATCAGGATTCTTAAAACATCCAAATATAAGGGTTTGAATGTGTCCTAAAAGAAGCTTACATGACATAATTTTTAAGACTCAGTTATTAAAACTTTTAAATCGCATAACATTATTATGCTAGCTTCTCAGTACACTTCTTTATTTTGAATGGGTGTTAAATTCTTCTCCAGACTATCATTCCACTTTATAAAACAAATATGGACCCTGGCTTTAACTGAAAATTCAAAAGAATATATAATGGGTATGGATCAGAGTAAAAGTTTAATAGAAAATTACTGTATTCTTTACTCATATTCTCAATCGAAGTAATGAGAGTATGTTCTGAAGGTCAAAATAGACATTTGGCTATTAAATGAAACATTGGGTAGATAAACGATGTGTCAATGGACATGCCTAACAGGTTTCTACTACACATCTTCAGGAAAAGGGCACACACTGGTGATCAACACTGTTGAATACATTGATTCACATAAGAATAATACCTTGATGACATTCCTCATTTGCCCAGAAATAAAATTTTAAAGGGCTAAATAGAGCATATTAAAAAGGAGATAATGTGTTTATTAAAATGATCAATATTAATAAGCAAATAAAGTTGTCTTTATGGCACTTTTATATTAGACACTGACTATCTTCAGGACTGACTTCCCACTACCACTGTAGGAAGAACAAACTTGAGTATTTCCAAACATGCTTTCACGGCTATTGGAAAAACATCGTTTTTTGTACATCAAGCTCAAAGTTGATCAAGTATTCCTGATAGGTCATTCCACTCACAACGGTAGCCATACACTTTTGCCTGGTTTCTTATTTGCTTGACTCTCTACAAAGGAAATAATTTTAACTCTTGGCTTTCAGAAGCAAAGCTAAGCAAGAGGAGCTTGAACTTGTAACTGGATTATTACTGTTTAGCTGGGTTTTCTTCGCGAATAAATTTAAAACTTTTCACTCTATTTAGGTGCTTTCTTCTATTCAATGATAAGCATCTTTATCTTTCTTTGTCTTCACCCTAATAAAGCAGGTTCTCTTTTCTAACCAAAAGACTCACGACACGCCTACAAGATCATAGTAAGAAAAGCCTCTATAATTTACCTAAAACATTTCTTTCTAGAAAATAAACTCAGCCATGCAAAATGACTCAATTTGGAAAAAAATTAGTCAGAATTCTACTATAATTTTATCTGCTTTATTTTACATGATTAAGAAATCCTCATTAGGGTCAATATTCAATGAGTTGTTAACATTAATGTTGTTGGCACAGGATACTAAGGTATTTTTCAAATATATAAGCAGAGGCATAGTTATTAGTACATAAATACATTGTCATGAAAATTGTGTAGTATATGTAAAAACATACCTGTTTTGCTTAAAGGAACTACTTTCTCTCATAATATATATCTTTTTAAAATTGTCTAAAATAAAATATATTGACCACTAGCAAAAATGACATCTTTGAGTAAGAAGAATACTAAAATTCAAACAAGAAAAAAGGCAAGTTGCTAAGGAAAATGCAACAGGAAGAGAGACACATTCAATCCTGAAATACACAATAGAATAATTTAAACTCATTACAAACCCTTATCTTTGAAGAATTTAGGAATAATTTGTGAATGCCATGACATTTTAAAGTGGGATTAGCAAGTCTTATTACTGAACTAACCTCTCACTCTTAGAGCAAGAATTAAATATTTGCTCTGCATTTGGAATCACAAATCGAAAGTTTCAAGGCTCTTACAAGAATTTCATATATTAAGAAATAAAAGCTAGAAGTTTTAGATCATTAAGAATGTATTAAGGAGTGCACAAAACAAGACCGTTGGTGTATTGGCAAAATCTTTGTTTCCACTGAAATATTAAAATCTATAATGAGTTTTCAGTTATAGTCCCTTAATTCTAAACTCTGTTCCTAACATACTAGATAGACCACAAATACTTTTCCAGGTAGGCCCCCCGGGGTGGAAGAGGGTATGCACCGCATTCTAAACAAATTCACTAAAAGAATCAAACCACAAGTTCTGCTCAGTTGCTATGCCAGCTTTCAGGGTCCCCTTCCAGGCTTTCCAAAGATGCTAGCCCTGTCTTTTTGCTTTGTTTTGTTTTTGACAACAGAGAGGAAAGGTAATGCCTGAACATATTTCTATTTCTAGTGAAAAGACCACCCAGTGGATTCTGCCAGAGCCTACAGATGTTTGACAAATACATTGTCAGAAGATAAGAAATCAGAGTATTATGAAGACACAGTCCTGATCTCAGGAATCCCAGCTGTCTGGGGCCCCTTAAAAAAAAAAAAGAAAAAGAAAAAGAAAAGTGCTTGGACTGCTCTCACCCTTTCACTTCCACAGCACTTACCCAAAAGTACCTGGAAACTTTTCTCTAGCTTTAGACGATCTTGCCTTCAGAAAGCAAACGTATCTGCTGTCTTGCACGGCAGAATTACCTGTTACCCTTCCTCCTCAGTAAGAATTAGTAGCAGGTTCCCATTAGGACTCCTTTAGAGGTGAGGCGGTAAGAATGGAATCCAAACCGCATCCTAAGGTGTTCGGCAGAGCTCAGACCCGGACCTCCACCTAAAACACTGGAAGCTTCTTCCCATGGGTTGTAGAACACGACCCGGTCTGAGACTGAGTTGCAGATTCCTAAATCCGTCCTGTTTCAAACGCCCGGTTCAGGGTGTTTGTTTGTTTCCAGCCCCATCCGGAGTTTCCAGATGAAGTTTCAGACGAGCCCCAGCGCTCCCCACGCCGCCGCGGCCCCTTTCCCTCCCTCCTTCACCCCCACCTCGGCCCCCGGCCGTTGGAGCAGCCCCGTTTGCACCTCCCCCGGAAAGTGGTGACATCTCAGGGCTTCCCCCGCTCCCTGGAAGCCCCGAGGATCTTCTCAGACACCTTCTCAGAGGACGCGGCGCCGCGCCACCCAACTGGGGAGCCCCCCCCCCGCCCCCCGACCCGAGCCGGGCCGGCGGGACTCCCTGCCCCCACTGAGCGCCCAGCCCCCGGGGTTGCCTTTCTCGGGGAGCCCGCGAGCCCCGGGGCTCCCCGGAACCGCGGCGCCGCGCCCGGCTCCTCGCGGGCCAAGTTCCCACCTGAGCCGGCAGCCCGAGGTGTCAGACGCCAGGGAGGGGCGGGGACCGCGAGGCCGGCAGCGGGGAGGCCAGAGCGGGGGCACCGCGCGCCGACCCGACCGAGGCTCCCGGGCCACCCCCCACCCCCCACCCCCCCCCCCCCGGGCCGGCCAACCTGCTGCCGCCGTCCGCGCTGCTCCCGCCCGCCCGCTCGCCCTCCCGCTCCCGGCGCCGCGCGGCCCGGGCACTAGGACCCCAGAACGGAAGGAGGGCGCGCCGGCGGCGGCGCCGCACTTACCGCGCTCGGCTCGCCCGCGCCGCCGCCTCGCTCCCCGGCCGCAGCCGCCGCGTCCACCCGAGCAGCGCGCACACCCGGCGCTTGGCCGAATTCAAAGGAGCCGGGCGCGGGGGAGGGGGCCCCGCGGCGGGCGCGGAGCGTGGGAGCTGGGGGGGGCGGGGCGGGGGCGGGGGAGGGGGGCCGGGAGCGGGCGAGGGCGGCAAGTGTTACAACTTCCTTCCCTGCCCAGCGCCCGGCCGCGGCGGGCGAGGGACGCGGCGAGGGGAGGGCAGCGCGCGCCGGAGCGCCAATGAGTTCACTTTCTTCTTCTCCCCCGCGCGCTCCCCCTCTCCCTTCCCGCCGGCCCCTCTCAGCCTCCCGCTCGGCCCGAGAGGCCGGGCCGGAGTTTTCGGTCCCCGGCCGGGGAGGCGCCGGGGGACACGGCGGCGGCGCGGGAGGAGGAAGAGGAGGAGGAGAAGGTGAGGAGGCGAGCAGGGCGCCGTGCCAGGGAGCAGCATCCAGGACCTTAATTGTGTGACGGGGGGACGCGCGGGGCCGAGTGTGCCCGCGACACTGGCGCGTACACGTGTCCGTGTGTGTGTGTGTGTGTGTGTCTGCGCGCGAGTGTGTGCGAGAGGAGAGGAGCCTACCATGCGCTTCCCCCAGTGCAGATCGCGGGAGAGCCCAATCACAAGGCGAGCCGGACCGGGCTGGGATCATTTATAATCCTGGACTCCTCCGCTCCGCCACTTGTCAAGATGACAGGTACTTTATTTCTTCTTCTTCTTTATTCAAAAAAAGAGATTCCCGGTTTACTGCCTTTTTCTGTCAAATGGGATTTGCCGGACTGAACCACGTTCGCCGCCCCTCCCTTCTTCCCTCCTCCCGGCCGCGTCGGGGACTGGAAAGCTCCAAGGCTCCCATGCTGTGACCAATCAGTGCATCTACTACTCTTGCCGTGATTTAGGGGTCATCCGTGAATAACACTTCACGCTGATGAATGGCTCTTGCCGGCTTTCGGCTCTGATGAGGGGTCTGCCCGCCGCTGATTGCAAACACTAATGAACTTACAGCGCCATTTGAAATTCACACGCACCTACAAAGTGCGGGGGTACGTGCTTGCTGGGGGGGGGGGGGGGGGCCCCTCTTCTCAGGGGGGGGGGGGGGGGGGGGGGGGGGTGGGGGAGGGGGGAGGGACAGGAGGAGAGGGCGGGTAATTGCTTTGGACCAAAGTGGAAACACTTCTCTGTGTAATCAAACCTCTAACCTTCTTAGAAAACTACTTTTCTTGATCTTTCATAGGGTGGGCATTTCAGGTCAGCTGAGTCACCCGAAGAGGTAGGAGTGCAAGACACTGCCGGGAAGATGGATTCCGAGGCAGACGGGTGTAATTAAGGATTTCCACTCTCGGTAGGCGGCCCGTCCTTTACAAGAGCCTCTGAAAATGACCCGCACCTTCCCTTCCTGAGTGTCCTCTTGTCCGAAACTGAAAAGCGCAAATGACCTTCGCACGCGGAAAGGGGCTCTGAACACCAAGATTCCGTGCAAGCCCCAGCTCTGGGCTGGCGGAGAACAAGTGTCCACCCTCCGGTTCAAGCACCGGGACCTCCCCAACGAGCGCGCACTGGCCGGAACCCGAGAAGCGGGCGGGGGTTCCGCAGCCCTCCACAGCCTGCACCCCCCGCATTCTCGACTCCGCCCCCCCCCACCCCGTTCTCCCCTCGATTAGCAGCCAAACGCTCCCTCTGCGTCGACTTGGTTTGCTGTAGGAGAAAAATAAAAGTTTACTGCTCTCCACGAGACGCTGCCTACTTTGTACTCGCTTAAGTTCCCCTTTTCACACCGTTCCGGTTCCCGACCCCCGGCCCCAGCTGGCCCCGCGTAAAGAAAGCCAGCCGAGGCAGTTTCAAGTTCCGTCTGCTCGGGAGGTTTGGAATGCCCAATCCGCGACCTTCGCGGAGCCGCTCTCCGGCTCTTCGCCCCTTGGGAACCTGTTTCGCATCCAGAGGCAGGAAGGCTGGGGCGTGCGCGCTTGGGAAGGGCCAGTCCCCTGGGCTCCTCTCCCGGCGCCCTAGCGTACCGCACACCCATACCCCGTAGCTCTGAATTAGTGCCCCAGGCCTTAACGGGCCGCTGGCAAACCTGACCTAGGAAGCCTGGCAGAGGAACTAGCGAGCCCCCAGCCTTCTCACGCCATCCTCCACTTTTCAACTTCAGAGCAGAGGATTCCAGCGCCCTGCACCTAACGGGGACTCGGGCTGGAAGGAAACACACCTGTATTTGTTACTACGTGCAGAACAAGAAACAGACTTAGCACTTTGAAAACAAGAGCAATGCCCCCTAGGAAAGCCTGAGGCTACATGATACAGTTTCTCCAAAGTTTGGGGCAACTGACAAGGAGAGTCCCCGAACTTGAATTAGTGTGCCCAGTCCCACCATCTGACTCCCCGAAGTTGTTAAATGACCAAACGCGGTCCATCTACTCGTTAAGAAATAACGGTAATTCAGGACCACCACGACCCCACTCCCGGGGCGCCAGTGACGCTAAGAACTACAGGCACATTTATGAGGCAAGAATGTAGAGTCGCCCTGGGATGATTAGTCTCTTTCCTGCTTTGCGTGTTTCACACTTGGGAAAAAAAAAATAATAGTAGGGCAGTGGAAGCAAAGGATTGATTATTCCCCTCATTCCAGCCATTCTCATTGTCTTAAGAAAACTTCTGAATTGTGGGGGTATACCTCAGATTTACATGACAGGCACACTAACTACTTAAAATTTGCATCCCTGATCAAAGGGAAACTTGAAGGATATTTCGTCAATTACCTCTGTGGCCCAGTTCCCAGAAAAACATCTTAAGTGTTCGAAAC